>NW_009230422.1:15226-29759 GCF_000690835.1 Fulmarus glacialis
ATCTACTGACTTTTATACATCTGCTGAAAATCTCATATAACTAAGTTTCTTCTTATCCTGGAAGAAAAAGGTTGGATGTGTTTGTTCATTTGTTTGACTTGGTAGTTTGGCATAGGTTTTTGATTCCATGCAGACTTAAAAGAGACATTTTCAGGAACTGTCTTGAAGATGAAAAGTTTAACTACTGTTGTTCTCTCCCTTAAGTCTGACTAAAGGTACGTGCTTCCTTTTTTCTCACTCTGCGTGCTACATTTCGTTAGTAAAGGCATATCTGGGTGAGGTTGATCCCCCAGAAGAAAGGGGAGATTACTATCTCTCTCAGAAGCAGGTAAGCAGGGTCAATAAAAGCAAGCACTGGCCAAGAGGAAGACCAGGCACAGGAAGGCATCAAGAAGAAGAGAGCTTGCAGCTACAGCAGGGACTGAGATGGCTGAGAAGAACACAAAACAGATCCGGCCTAAGAAATGGGGAGAAGAGGACCACAAGAAACCATCAAAGTCCTTTAACTGGCTGAAATCGATCCTGGAAGAAAGGATCTGCCTTGAAATACAAAAAAGGCAGGGAGAAACTGGTTTATTTTTATTCTTTGTCTTAAATGGTTTTCTTCATTGAGCTCACTGTAAGGAGAAGGTTAATTGATCTATTTTAAAGTTCTGACCAACTCAACATCCTGCCACACCAAATTTACAGGAAACTTGACCTTGTTAATAAAATATACCTAAAAATATCATAAAGAACTGACACTGTTCTATTCCAGATATTGGAATTTATAAAAAAATCCCCTTTGACTTTCCTAAAATATTAATTCAAGTCTATCAGGAAATGAATATAATGACAGCAAATACTACTATTACCCATCAGTGGTTGCAACTGACACACACAATTTCAATAAAAGATTTTGAAGGAGGTTTTTTACGTGTTACCAAAATAGTTACTTCTTCTTCATGGACTGACCAGTTTTACTTCACACAAATGAAGGCTGTTAGTCTGGGTTTACATATTTTTTGAAAGAGTGAAGAATTTTCAGAATTTTTTTGGGGAAGCCCTTCTGCTGTTACTTTACAAAATACATTAATCTGCTAAAGCAGACATTTTTGTGCTCGTACATGGAAACAGCTGAAGTGGCTCTCTCTGAGGAGCTCAAGCCGACTTTTCACTTTCAAAACTGCTGGAGGAATCTTTTCACCTACAAAGCTAAATACAGATGTTTCTGAAACTAAAGTAAGAAAATTTAGGAGGTTTTAGCTGAGATGTGGAAGACACTTCTTTTTCCCCTTTCCTATTCATTCACCTGTAGAACATTTTACAGGAATAATGTTTAAAAAAATGAGGTGATTATTCCCTAATAGACCAAAGTAAAGAAAAGCAAAGGGACCGTTCAGTGCTGTCTGAAGCTAAGGCGGTCTTACCACTTGCTCACCACTATCCTTTTCATAATAAATTTCATGTCAGGTTTTGCAACACAGTATAAATACACAGTATAAATACACTGTATCTTTGACATACACTGATTGTACAGAACCTCTTCTTTCTGGCATTCTTTCAGCATAGAATTTTTTTTTTTTTTAATATTCATTGAAAAAATTATCCCACCTTTCTTTGGGTGCCTTCTTTATTTTTAGCTTCCTAAGTAGAAGTGTTGACTTCTGGTTTGTTAAATTTTGTTAAATAATGAAGTATGTTGGCACACTAAAAACCTGTACCTAAAAAAAGATGAAGAACTCAGGAGTAAAGTTCAGAGGGACAACAGGCAAAGTGTTTACTGAATATTTAAAAGGATGTATCTTTAGCTGTCTATATTTAGCTTTTCAACTTGCTTAAAAGCTTTTTTTGTAAGATTCTCTCTAACATTTAAACAAAGATAGAAAGGAGTATAAGAGAAAAAATAGGCATTAAAAAAATAAAGGAGCTCCAGCAGCCAAGGTATTATATATATAATATTATAAGGCTAAGATTATATTGGTAGTATAGTTTTCCAAATCTATTTTATTTTCACATAGAGAAAGGGTTCACATTGTTTACACTGGAGGTATTGAACTTGATTTTACAAATCGTGTTTGGATTCTCAAGGTGAGCAGTTAGAATATTTCTGAGTCATATCAAAAATCAATGGGTACAAATATTTCAGATGAGATATCATAACACAATTTTTAAATGCTACCATACTGAAATTACTGTAATACAAAATCCAATACTTTTGACAGCAAGTATTGGTTTCAGCAATTTATTTCATCGTACTGGACAGATTTTTCTGGTGCTACAGGTTAAGTAAGAACCCTGAGTGATAAGTTCTGAAGACATATGTAGGTACTGAAAGTCAACAGCATTTATATATTTCTTTCCTATTAGCTGGTGCCATAGCTTCATTGCCCTTCAACTACATTCGTTGATAAACAGACAGTTTAGACTTAAACAATAGAAAAATAAATGCTTTCTGAAAAATTCCACACCACTCTTCATGAAAGAAAAACCCAGAGTACAGGCAGAGAACTAAAACAAGATGGAGAGGAATAATAATTCAATAATAAAATTATGAAATATATTCAATACACAGAGCCACTTATTTGCTTACCTACAGTACTTCAACTTGTTTGAAGTCAGTGAAGTTAGCTAAATCATTATTTTAGCCAATTGCTTCTAGTCAAAAGCCTTCTTTCTAAGCACGCAATGGTTTGGCAAATTTATTAGCATGCTAAATTACATGTCGCCATGTAAGTAAGCTCTTAGTAAAGAACTTTGTTTAATACTGTTAAGATAAAAGGCACAAATTCAAACCCCATTTCATTTCTAATAAGCATTAAATAGAAAAATCATGTATTTGATAATTAACTAATCAAGAGGATAAGGATATTGAAAAAAATTGGAGTTGTATGTCAGCATTTACTAAAGAGAAGGAAAGTCCTTTAAGAGGTTGACATCACTTATGTAAGCTCATCAGGGTACGTTGTGGAAATACCTGAAGTCTTCTGTGATGTCAAAGGGCAATCATACCTGACTATTTCTCTCACTAGTTTCTTTCAAATAATTATTGCTTGGAAATTTTATTCTGTGCTCTGTGAAAAATCCCATCATGCAGGGAAAAAAAAAAGCAACAAGCAATAAATGAATTCCCCTCCTAATTGTAACTTCTAGAGCCTGGTCAAACTAGAGCCAACATCTGTGGAGGTTTTATCATTCAGACTGATGGCAAAAAATAGATTATTCAGTTAAGATTTAAGTGGAGATATATTCATTAACTACAAGTATAACACTATATCCAAGCCAAGATTCCTGTTTCCTGATGGATTTCCAGTAACTATCAGTTGACCCATAGGTCACGATGCCTAAATGGAGGACATTCCAAACATTTTGTACTATGAAAAGATTAGGCAGGATTATAATTCTTGTTCTAAATATTATATTTAAAATGAATTAATCAATTTTAATGTTTTTAAACACCATCATGAATCCTGTTGCAGAGTAACTAGCTGATGTACATGTGCATCAGTACTTCTCATATCATTGTATACTGTAAAGATATTGGTATGAATTTAGGACAGCTTCATTTTTTGCCTGCAGTGAAGTCACAGTGTATATTTTAGGCTGCCCAGAAGAAATGCTGAAAAAAAACCACTCGTCTTTATTTGTCTGAAGAATTAAAGGAATAATGACTTCAGAATATTTTTTAAAGTTCTATAAATTCTCTATAGTCAATTTGGCCCTGTTATTTTATCTGTACTGCCAGTTGCTTTTGTAGTGAAGAAATTAAATTGTACAAAGATAAGAATCCTGAGAAGCCTTAAAATAAATGAAAATATTTTGGTGGTCGTTCAAATGTCATAAATGTTAAAGTTTATCTTAAGATCTCTATAGATTATTGCTACTAGCAATAGGGATAGCATTAGAAAACTGAGAAATTGTTTTCTCCAAAACCATTTTAGTTTTGTTAGAGCACTAAAAATTAGATCTTTAGGAAAAAAATAGGAAAAAAGTTTATGTGCAGAGAAATTATATATTCCCCCCAACTTTTTGATACAAATTAAAATACAGATTTTACTTAAGATAGTGCAATGTCTTCATTCCTTCTCCACTAATATAAAATTTCAACAGTAGCCTGAGGTTCTATCAGTAAGCTATTTTAAAATACACATCTAATATAAGCAAACAAATATTGTTTCTGAGTCAATTATGCTATACAGGTGCTAAAATGTGATAATTAATTACCTGTATGAATCAAGGCAATAATGAATATACTACCTAATTCCTTAATTTCTAATAAATTTATCCTATATCATATAGCTAAATTCATGTTATTTTAAATAATACAAAGGGGGAAAATATACTAATGCTTCTACGCTTTTGACACACTTAATTGTCAGGGCTATAATTTTAATTGCTTGCTGCAGCAATCCTGAATAGATTTCTCACACAGACATGTTCTAAGAAAGTTATCTGAAACCTATATTGTTGCTTTGTCATATTTTGAATTTGCTTGACACTCAGTGTAACCAGTTTAGGTTTAATTTGTATTTCTTACCATATTTTCACCCCAATGTGGCAGGTGTAGAACCCTGCAGTTGGTGTGGGTGATCACCAAATTATAAAGGTACATGCCAAGAAAATCCCAGCCAGCTGCGGATATACAGACACAGGAGGATAGTGCAGGTGTTCCATGTTGGACTAGAACAGTCTACTCTGGCCCCATAGCTAGACTAAATTTCTCAGGGTTTATAAAATTTTTCACAGAGGAAAGGAACTACACATCATGGGGTCTTCAATCTCTTTTAATCCAGAGTTGTTGTTTTCCCATTTCCTTTTTGTAAAGAGGAAGAGACAAACATTAGAAAAGACAGATATTAAGATCCTTGGCCTTGCTGCTATGCCTATGCAAGTTCCACGTCTTTGTCCTTCTTTTAGTTTCCAGTGCTAAATGCATTTCTGATGCCATAGAAGAGCAAGATCTCTTGATACCATCAGTTACTTTCTTCAACAAAACCCACTAATATTGCAATTAAAATAGCACTTATTCTAGTGAATTCCCCATGATACTTGATACCATTTCACTTGCCCCCCTGTGGTCTGGGACCATTCAACTTCTGAATTTTTGCTCTAGCACAATAGAGAAAGGGAGGCAGGAAGAACTGGAGGCAGCTGGGTCTTTGATAATGACACAATGGAATATCCCCTAAAAATCTTGAAACTGCTAAGGTGGGAGTGTAATATAATAATCTCCTGTGACTTCTCACCTTCTTTAAGGAACTTGGGTCAAAGAAAGAGAGGAAGGGAGGGGAAATAAGGGAGGAAAAAGGCTTCTGTCAGAAACGAAAAAGATTTTGGGTTGTAAGGAGGTAAGTAGAGAAAAGACATGGTGATGGAATAAATAAGAGAAGGAAGAAAAGGAATAGAGAAATAGAGAATGGATAGAGGAAGAGACAGTAAATACACATGTGTTTAACTATATATAAGTCATATTTTCTATAGTGCTATTTTCCAGTTTCCTGGCAGATGTCCTATCATTGCTGATTTTAGGAGAAAGAACTGGGAAGACTGTTTTAAGAACCCATTTCATTAGCTTTGCTGTCTACTGTGGACTCTGTAGTTAAATGTGGGATTGGCTGAATGACCACCTATACTGTTATTAGTCATAACAGAAAGAAAATGGATTATTTTGTACTCTTGAGAGTTTTTAAACTTCTTTTTCTTCCCATGAATAATTCTATGGACAAATTCAGCCACAAAATCCTGTTACATAAAACTGTGACTTTCAAAGAGATTCAGGAAAGGGATTTCATGTTTGCAGTATTATATACACTACAGAAGTCTGCTGTCAGTTATGTGATTGCACCTTCACTCTCCTGTTTTCTCCTACTTGTTTTCTCAAAACACATCTTAGAACTGGGAAGGGAGTAGGCTGTGTCTTCCCATTTTCTAGTACTGATCCTGACTGATCTATGAGATTTCGTATAAATACAAAACATAATTATATTTCACAAGCATCCCTCTCTGCCTTTTCCTGCTTTTTCCCTTTCATTTGTTTTAGTCTTTGAACTGTATTATATCTGAGCTGTGGTATTACTGTGAGAGTACCGGTTTTGTCCTTCCATTTATTTCCAATCTCTAATGCAAATACAGTTGAAGGGGGGAAAAAGTACTCTTACGCTGATTCTGCTGCGATGCAGTTCAGTAGCATGATGCTTTGTCATCAGCAGTATTGTTATTCTAATCGGTTTCATGCTGCTGCCTGAACTGTGATGACAACCCTAGTGTTCTGTAACATCTAGGCGATACCTTGTTGGAAAACAGGCTGTTCCGCAGGATTTTTCTCCTCCCAAATGAATCACAGAAATTAGAGATAGAAAAGATCGAATCAGAAGTGGTAATATAATTCCCCTCTGTAAAAGTGGATAAGTTACTCAGGCAAATCTATTTGGTCTCTGAAATATTGTCATCATGGTAGAAGGGGCTGATGTTCAAAGAGAATAAATGTCCTGACCTTGAGAACACACCAGCCCAGTGAACTGTAGAAAGAACAGCCCACGCAGATACCAGAGCCAAAACCAGGTTCGCAGAACTTGAGACATCCACCACTACATCTCCTGCCCTGGTTTCTAACTTCCACTTGCAAGACAGCAGGGTTTGTTGATTCACTTCAATGTCATTACAAGCCTCCTTGATATTTTATGTTATGTCTTAGTTCACCCTTGGCTGGGTGGACAAAAAAAACCTAAGTTAAGAATGATTTAAACAGAATTGCATCTGACTGGATTATTTGTCATGACTTTGCATTTTGGTAGAAAACACCCATAGAACTGAAAAAACATATATTTACACACTGAATGGGGCACATAATTACAGCAATATTCATTCTGAATATCAGGAAACATGCACATGGCACTTCAAATTTTTGTCAAGCAGCAATTAAACTATTTATTTTATCAACTGGACATTTGTCAATGAAGTGTTTAAAAAACTGAATTGTTCAATTTCAGGGCTACTTATTTAACAAGAATCACTTTCATCTATTATTTCTATATTATAAAACTAGAAAACTGTATGACAGTGCCAGTTTAATACAATCCTGTTACCAAAGTAAATACGTATTAGCTAGATATTACCCTGATAAAATTTTAGAGGTTTCCATAAAAGAACAGAAGTCTTGTTCAATTTGCTGCTGCTTCTAAAGCAAAATATCTTGGACACGACCCTACTATGTAGAGTCTCAAAGCAAAATATTTCATGGCACTGCATAATATTGAGTGTATCTTGAGGTTCACTGGTAGCTCCGACTGTTATTATTTAAAGTCCTTTTTAAAACTGTACTTCTTAAAAATCCTTAAAAAAGACTCAAACCCTGACCACCTCTAGATTTTTAAGTTTAGGTCCACAAAAGATCTTCAGTCAACTCCTGTCTACTCCTACATTAGATGCCTAAATGTGTAATTGTAGTCTAGGCCTTTTCTTTACTGCTGCTTTTCTCAGGTGCTTTATATTTCATGTCACAAAAATTCATCCGGTGGATAGCACTACCCTTCTTGGCATACCCAGAAATACCTCAGTCTTGCCAGTACTGAGATATTCAATATCCCATGCACCTACCAAATCTACTGCCTAGTACAAACTGAGTACTCCTATCATGTGAGAGGTCCAATACAAGAGACATTTTCAAAGCAGCCCTGACATGTCATACAAAACTGCCAGAGGCAAGGTACATCCCCAAGTCTGTAGCACTCATCCAGCATATGGATTCAATTCCTTTCTCTGCCTGACAGTAAAACTCACATCACTTTCCTCTCATGACTGAACCACCAAGAATAGCACTGACAAATACTTTTAGACTGTAAGAAGGAGAGCAGTAGCTGTCTCACTCACACATGTGCCATGGGACTACAGAAAAAGATGGTAGGTGATAACGTCATAGAAAACTGTATGCCATTTGGCATATCTGCAAAACTTACCTAATCACATCTATGTACTGTTTGGCTACAGTTGACTTGGACCTGACACCAAAATCCTCCATTCTTATATTCTAAGTATTATATAATTCCTGCCATTTTCTGCCAATTACTCTTTCATGCATCTAATTTTCTTGGCCAGAAGATGGCATAGGCATTTCAAATTAAATTGTTGCTGCAGCTTCACTGGAAGTTTCTGTATGATGATTATTATAATCTAAATACAATATAACATTTTCTTTTCAGAGTACATCACTGATCTTTCATTTGTGCTGTGCTGATTACGTCAAATTGTCTTCAACTTGCAGCACACTGGAATAAAGTATTACAATATGGATTATTCTGATAACATGGTATTTAACAAATCTGCTCTTCCGTATCTCTCAAATATACTGTTATGTAGCTCTCCAGCTGTCCAGATCTGTAAGATTCAGCACCCTGAATTTCTATCAACTGCAGTTAAAATTGGAGGTTACTTAGGTCATTGCAGTATCTGAACTTGTCTATGACACTCAGAATCTCTACCTTAGTAAGATTATAAATGAGTTCAAACTGTAAATATTTAATACTCCCTCCTCAGTGCTAACAAGCTGTCGTGGTTTAACCCCAGCCAGCAACTAAGGCCCACACAGCCACTCACTCACTCCCCTGCAGTGGGATGGGGGAGAGAATCAGAACGGTAAAAGTGAGAAAACTCATGGGTTGAGATAAAGACAGTTTAATAGGTAAAGCAAAAGCCGCGCACACAGGCAAAGCAAAACAAGGAATTCATTCACTACTTCCCATGGGCAGGCAGGTGTTCAACCATCTCCAGGAAAGCAGGGCTCCATCACGCATAACTGTTACTTGGGAAGACAAAACACCATCACTCTGAACATCCCCCCCTTCCTTCTTCTTCCCCCAGCGTTATATGCTGAGCATGACGTCATATGGTATGGCATATCCCTTTGGTCAGTTGGGGTCAGCTGTCCCGGCTGTGTCCCCTCCCAGCTTCTTGTGCACCCCCAGCCTACTCACTGGTGGGGTGGTGTGAGGAGCGAAAAGGCCTTGACTCTGGGCAAGCACTGCTCGGCAGTAACGAAAACTGTTTTCAGCACAAATCCAAAACATAACCCCATACTAGCTACTATGAAGAAAATTAACTCTATCCCAGCCAAAACCAGCACACAAGCTATCTGCCTGACATCATTACAGCTGGCAATTGCCATGTCTATAATTACACAGCTGGTTTCATTAGTGTCCCAACTAGATGATAGAGGTTTGAAAATCCCTTCTGTTATGTGACAGAGGTGTACATTTGAATGAGATTTTAAGAAAATCGCTAAATAATACAAGGTCTTTTTCCAGCTTAAAAGGAAAGAGAAAGGTTTTTCTACATGTGCTTAAAGCTAAAAGGTTGATTGTGGGCTTTAAGCCATTCAAATTTCCCTGCATCACCACCTGCAACATCAGGGTTAATTTGCTAATGAGAAGCAAAACCCACAGGCCCATCACGCTATTCAAATTTAATGTGCATGTGGACTTCTTGATTCAGGCCAGGTTTATAAATAGTGCCTTTAGTTTAAAAATAGGCTTTTCACATCTAAGGGAGTTGATATTATGATCTGTAAAGTGAATGAAGTTCCCAGGAGTAACTGCAGCTTATGTAATATTTATTCCTACATTTTTGCTCAGCTGTTTTGTGCCATTTTGATGCTGAGCTGCAAGGACTGTTAGATTCTTAAACCTTTGAAATCTTTCTTCAGTGAAGCTGGGACTGTCTGCACGCTTGCTTGTCTAGGTAACCTTACTTGGCTTTGGGATTTTGCCTAAGAAACAGTGGTCATTGACCCCATTTACAGGTATTTTTATTTAATAATTTTTATTGCACATGACCTTTGTGGAATCCCAAACTGTGCTGCCAGGTACAGCAACTTTCCAATATTAAATTGATCCTAGAAAATTATGGACAGATCTTCTTTTTCTTGAAATGTTTTGACTGGTTAAGGCCCCAGGGAGAAGGGTTACTGAGCCTGTAGAGCTAAGCTCTGTCTCCAGATACAT
Source organism: Fulmarus glacialis (assembly GCF_000690835.1). NCBI lineage: Eukaryota > Metazoa > Chordata > Aves > Procellariiformes > Procellariidae > Fulmarus > Fulmarus glacialis. Next base: position 25,201 of record NW_009230422.1, read on the forward strand.
GAACAGATACATATTTTATTAAATCTGCATTAGGCACTCACAAAAACAGCTTTCACTCCTTGATTTTGTAGTTGTTTGTGATGTTTTAAAAGTAAATACAGGTGCTAATGGAACAACATTTACGGCAAAAATGTTCATGGAATATGAAACAAATCTAGTGTTAATATTTGTCATTGAGACACTATTTTGTGCATGGAAACAGCTATGAGAGAAGCAGAGGCCTAAAAAAATGCCTTTCTAAGGAAGAAGTTCAGCTCTTAGTGGCAAAAAAAAAGCATAATGTGTTGAACATTATGCTTAGCCTTCTAATTTTGCTTTCCTCATAAAATAGCCCATTTCATGTGATGTCTTACATTCTAGAATCAGAGACTTATTCATTCCTACCATTCAGCTGTGAAGGGGAGTTACTAGTTTTCTAAACCAGGTGTTTTGCCAGCTATCAGTGCTGTCACTTTTGCTAGATGTAAATGTGTCAGTATGACGCTGTGTTTAGTTATAACTATGAGGTGCCACAATTAAATTTTCTACTGCTGCAGGCATTCACTGGCGTGCACCTAATCTTAGTCTTGTTTTCAGCTAGCAGCACAAAACCCCAGATTACCATTCTAAGCAAGGGCTGGATTAATGAGAAACATTTCAAAATACTAAAAAAAAATCTGTAAGCTATCCTTGAAGAAAATCAGTAGAAGTATTGGAGTGATCAGAATAAAATGTAAATAAAAATTTGGTGCCATTAAATATATAAAAACTATGGACATAACAATCTTGGCAATATGATCTTTGAATACATCACAACTTCTAGAAAACCTGATCTAAATTTATAGCAAAGTATCCTGTTAATTAAGCCTAGTTATGAAACAATCAGAAATGACTGTTAGCATATCTGGCAATATCTGACAGGTGATAAAAAAGACACCAGGTAAGAATGGCATGGACCTGGTAGTTAGAAATTAAGTTTGATTTTGTAGCTGGTCCAACATTGCAAATGTTTACACTATCCTCTTTCCTTAAAGATGTACTTAACAAGTAAACAGTCAAGGTCTGAATCGATGGCCACTGAAACAAAAGCTTCATTTGTGACTTCAATGATAGCTGTACATACTGTTTAGTCTTACCCAAAAGCAAAATCATCTCCAGTTAGCATAAAGACTTTAAATCCCTTTTAGCTAAATTTGGTGCAACCTGAAGCACTAATACATAAACAAGAAATGTAATGTTATATACTTCAAAATGTAGCAACATGATGAAAACATGATAGTGTCTGGATAACATTTGTTGTAAGAAGCCAATACATTATGTATACAGGAAATAATTTGAAATGGATGAATAGAAATAGTGACCTAGCAACCAATATTAAAAGGTACAGAAAAATATTAGGGAAAAAAGGAGGAGAAATAGTAGCCTTACTAACGTTGTCAGCAAAATGAGATCGTCTCTAAAATTCATTCAGCTTTCCTTAGTACCAAAAAATTCTAGCTGAAGTCTCTAATGCTTTAAAACATTGTTATTTTGTTCCATAGATAAGCTGTTTCCCCTTTTTACAATGTATTTTTTTGCTCAGGCTAAACGTTTTGGAAGAGTTAAAATACTTCACAGTCTCAGCACTTGAGGAAAGAGCTCTGTAGACCACGTGTCCCTCAGTTCTCCTAAAATTACAGTAAGAATTTGTCCTTTTTGATCTGCTGGCAAAGTGCTCAGCTCTCCAGTCTGAGTCTATAGGAGGCATTCAGCGCCACTTAGACTAAGTAACTACAATTTTTTTCCATTAATATTCTGTGCTTACTTAAGTTGCTAGAAATTTCTGGAAACTTTCTAATTCCCATTAACTTCAGGACATACTTAGCACTAAAACTAGGGAATAACAACCCACATAGTAATTTGTATATGTTATGCAGATACAAGTTGGTACTGATACAACTACATCATGTGGTTCTTATTTGATGCTCTTATATTCATTTTGACACCATGACAATTAATCCCATAAGCATTTTTTTAATAATCTGTCAGGATCACAGTTTTTATACTCAGCTTATGTTGTATTTTGCTCTTGGAAAAGTCAAATTGTCTAGGAGAGCACTTATTTGTTTTCTGTTGCATTAATGCAGTTTTTTATTCAGCAAGTAGGTCTGATGTTGCTATGTGTTTGCTGAGCAGAAAGGTGTTTTTTTTTCAGTAAGGGTGGTGAAAATATTTAATGGAACTTTGCTTTAGACTGCATCTAAAAGCATAGCCTGCTAAAGCTGGTTACTAGTAGGTTATCTTTCTTCCCACATATAGCCGTAGCACAACATCTGCTTAAATTTATTAAAGTTTTTGACTTATGTCAAAGTCAAGAAATTCAACCTCTACCTTCTCAGTTCAGCCAACTGGTGTTAATGCACAGTAATGCATTCTTTAGTTACATAAATCATATTTTTTCACAGCAACATGATCTCACTCTCTAAAGAGAATGAATACTTTTTTTTTTCAAGGAAAAGTTATTCAAGATTTTGATTTTGTGGCTTTTTTAAAGAGTTCAATATGGAGCTTCAGGCTTCATTTACAGCATTCTGTTCAAAGCCAACTCTGAAGATAAAAATTAATTTTTTCTTATATCTTTTTTTATGGTATTCACCTCTACAATACCAAGTGTTCCACAAACATAAGAGTTTAATTTCACAATATGTCATAAAATATATGGTAATTTAATAAAATATCAATATGTTCCACTAATGGTGGGTACCTAAATCTAGGATCATATTTTTAAATTGGATATTATATAACATATGAAAGCTCAACATCATTTCATATCTGACTTCACAATCTGAAATGACGAACCTCAAAATATACAACAAACATACTAATCCCAAATAAATTTTTACTTGAAATTTCTATTTTATCTTAACAACAAATTTTCTGTGCTCACAAGGGAAATGTATCTGAACTCAAGTTTGAAGATAACCCTTCCTGAAAGGCAGGTTAAAAGTCCTCTCTGCAAGCAGGTATCTGGTTTCCAGGCAGTTTCTGGCCCAATGCTTTGGTCATCCAGCTGACATGATAACCGTGAGCTGGCAGCCTGGGACTTGGTTTCCAAGCTCATGATTTTTTTAAAAAGACAGGCTCCCAGGATATCCTGCTAGCCTCCAATTTCCATATGAAACAGCTTGTATTTCCAAGACTTTCAGTTTGTTGCTTTACAGCAGCTGACTGAGAATATAAGCTGGGACAATCATGGTGCACCAGTTTGTCGAAGCCTGAAATTCGGCTGATTCAGAGACAGAGCACCTACTCTTCCTAGACTCAATCGTTTCCACAGCACAGAGTTCCTTAAACTGTTCAGAGAAAACTATACCACCTGTCTTCTTTCAACAAAGGGAAAAACCACACAGACTTTGAGCTTTGTTCTTCTAGCTGAATCTTTTGGCTCAAGTGGGTAAATAATGATAATATTAGCAATATTAATGGAGAGCACCAGAAGTTTCAGTGGATGGCAGAGAAGCTTGGGGTGGGCAGTCTCCAGCTCAGCAGAAAATCTACAAGCAAATATAAATAGGATTCTTTTAAGCATTACATTTAAACAAGTGTCCTGGTTCTTTGGCCCATCTGCAGTTTATATAGTGCCATTTCATCAAACCTGCAATATTCTGGGTGGGGGAAAAAACCTACCAGCAGCAACTTTTCATTCACTTTCCGCTTCTTGATTCATAAGATAAACAGAGAGCTCTGAGTTTTCATATAGTCTCTTTATGCATTCTTGTATCACTTGCCACTATGTCAAGGGTAAATTCTGAAAGCAATGGTTTTTTCCCTTGTCTTCTTCTGCTTAAAGGAGCTCTGATGTTTGTGCTGAAATGATCTGGAATTCTGCCAAAGCCTACAGGATAAGCATATTTCAGTCTGGCAGTGAATTCCCAGGCAAAAGAAGAAAGAACTACAGACACCATCAAGAGAAAGTTATTTATAAATCCAGATACAAAATCTATGAAAACTACTGTAGTAATCTTTTAACTGAGGCCATTTGTCCCAGCTGCCATTAGTATAAATATCAAATGTGGTACTTCGTGCATGTATCAAAATTTAAACAAAAGAGAATAAGTAGCATCCTGAGCCAGATAATTTCAGTGTTTTTCTCTGTAGGTGTTTGCAGATTTAATATTTCTACCTGGCCATTTAAAACATAAGGTTAGTGAGAGAATATGGATTTTAAGATATTTGAGATGATATATTAAAAAAAGTTTTGAGACTTATAGCAGCTAAAATGCCCTATTGGTCCATAGATAATTTTACCTTTCTTTCTATTTTTATCTATTTTCATTTTGTCTGCTCAAAATAAATGCATAAAACAGTTCACCAAGCCCACTTTGGATTAATAATGAAATTCTACATCATCTAAAACTAACAATATATTTTCTTACAGGTTGCAATAGGAGCTCGTATTTCATCTTTAGTGAATAATCTCAGAATTCCAAAATATAATCTCAATCATACACATACCTATGTATACATGCGTACACATGCATTTATATACCTACACACATGGATATATATGCATGGTGAGTGAGCCAACTAGGGAAGGTGCC
>NW_009230423.1:0-3880 GCF_000690835.1 Fulmarus glacialis
GGTAAAATTCCCATGTCCCATATTCCCACTTAGTTGTTTCTCTTTCCAGCTGACACTCTTTGAAGTTGGGGGGTGGGGGGGGGAAATCAATCCACCAGTTAGACGAACATCTCGGCAATCTCAAGATGTCTCGGGAGATTTCCAGGTTATAAAAAATGTAGAATAACACTCTGTTGGCCTTTTTTTTTTTTTTTAATTGAAGCTTGGCATTTTGTCTGCTATATTTTGGGTACTTCAAAATTCAACAGAGTAAAAACAAATTGTAGATGAAAGACAGCAACAGAGAGGAGAAAGAAAAGAGAGCAAGAAAAAGGGTTAAAATAACAACAGAGAGAAAAATACCCAACTGACTGGCTTTCCTGCTCTCACATAAATAATGGACAGCCAGTAAATAAGTAAGTTACAGGGCTCAGCCGAGCCCAGGAGACTGGTGGACATGATCCTGCAAGTTTATTAGAACACTGAAACACAGCTGGAAGGAGACCCGGGAGGTCACTGAGTCTAGTCTGCTGCTATCTCCGGCAGTGCCTCACTCAAGACCCCCACCGGGACCAATTTTTCTCAGCTAGGAAGATATGGAAATACCCACCACAATCAACCCTGTGATTTGGGACTTGCACCACTGGGTATAAGAGCAGAATTTGGCCCCCTTGCTATACCACTGAATTACATTCATTTCAAGGCATTCTCAAGTGCACGCTTCATGAAATCTTTCCCAGCACTACCAGGAATGTCTAGGTTTTCCAGCAGTCACTTTCTCAGATCTGCCTTGAGGACAACATAGGGGCCTACAGGACTCCGGCCAGTGTTAATGAAGATCCTACTGACATTCCCAAGAGAGAATACATCCCTGCTTCAACAGTTCCCACATCTCTGGATAGTTACTGGGAGGAGAGTCCTTAAAAGATACCCACAAATGTAATTTTTCTAGCGAAGTGCTAGATGCTGTGCCCTCAGAAAGTTCCCTACAGCTTCCCAGGGTTTGGGTGGGATGCATCTCACTTAACTGTGGATGTCTACTGTGCAGACACTGTCATTTGAATCAGTCTCTCCAGGCTTATAGATGGTAGAGAGAGACAGGCGCTTTACAGTGTAATTTAGGTGCTTTTAGTTTTGTTTCCACTGAAAGAAATCCTTCCCGGGTGATTCACTGACTCCTCTTCAGCCTCTGCTCTCTCATTCTAAAGGGAGCATGGATGATACAGAAGAAAGCACGTGCTTCCAGGCTACCAACACAGGTGAGACAGATCCCAACCTTGCTGTTGGGTATAACTTAAATTTTGCTTGCATGTTTAAGCATCCAGCAGTTGCTTTCCTTTCTGCCACACACTCCTAATGAAGATTCAGGAGCTTTCTCTGCCACACCTGAACACTAGAGAGCCACCTTCTGCTCCCTAGCACCACTGATAATAATCCATCCTATTCCAATTTTCTTCATTAATATTTCTGCCTTTACGTCCTGTTGTTATTTAAAGCTTTAAGCAGGCTTGCTAATACTGATCCAATATTAGATAATAACGATACCACATAAGCCAACACCACAATAATGATACCATAAGAATGATAGCAGTATTCCCATATTAACTAATAATGGTACCAGTGTCTTCCAAAATGGATGCGGGATTTAACCTCTCTATCCCAGCTCCCTGATTTGCAGCGTCCCTTCGCTACAAGCCGTCTCAAAACCAGAGAGAACGCACATCAGCAGGAGGAGCAGCTCTGATTGACCGAGGAAGGTACATGCTTGCCTTCTCATAATGAAACTTTCTCCATTTCTTTGAGTAGGATGAATGTGGGGGACACCCTCTAGTTATAAAACCTGCTGGATTTTATTAGTGCAACCCCAGATATATTTCGGAAAACCCATTTCAAGGAGTATTTCAATACAGTATATTAATTTTGCACTTCATCACTACAACTTAATTACAAGTAAGCACCACTGTACATAAGTGCAGTAAGCATATACAAGTTCAGTACCTGTTCAGCAATAAAATATCAAGCTCATTTATGTAAATTAGTAACACTCCCTTGTTTACCTTACAAGTAACTTTCAGGTTTTTAAAAATAACAAATGTAAAAGTGCATTGATTTTTCACTGGTTTGCTGCTGGCATGCTTTCTGTATTTCTCCTTGGACAGGAAAATATGATAAATATGATGGTCAGTTCCAATGCCATTTAAAGCCGCTTTCTGGGGAATTTCCCTTTCAGATCTCGCAGGCTAGCAGACTGCACTGAAGTGACAATTGTTCTAATGTCTCTGCTAATGTATTTGATTTTCTAAATGAAAAAAATTAACGAAACACAAACTTAAAGGCTGTGCAATCAAGTTCTTAGCTGGTGTAAACTGAGAACATCAAACCTGCTCACTACCAGCCAAAGGCACAAAACCTGACTGACTGCATGTTCAGTTGACAGCAGATTTCCTCATCCCTGGAGCAGGCACAGATCTGCCAGGGAAGCTGCAAACTCTCTGTCCATCTCTGCCAGGACTCCTGGGCCTACTGGAACAGGACTGCCCCCAAAGAAAGCTCATGAACTGGTCCCCAAACCCATCCATGTGCTGAGACGGCACCAGAGCACCACAACGTAGCCTCTGCAGCGTAATTCAGACCGTGTAAAAAAGCCATTTTTACTGGATACCGCCATATTTAGGGCAGTCAAATTACGTTACTGACGGATCCTTCTGTGTCTTCAGGACTAATCAGGGAAAGGAGCAGTTGAGGACCGTTGCAGGTATCTGTGAAGTGCCTCTGGCCTGCTGTACCTCAGGTAAGGAGCAAGGTTAAGGATCCCACACACAAGAGCACAAGAGCGTACACTGGCACCCTGACACCGACTCAAACCCTTGCCTTCAGCACAGGCCGGTGGCTGCAGCCTGCCCTGCTGCCAACCACAAGTCATCCGCCCTGCTGCTAACCACCATCTTCCTGCTTCTGCACAAACGGATGAATGTAGCAGTAAATTGGGCTTTGTCACGTGCAGGCAAGAGTCTGAACCATAACCTCAGCTGCTCGGTATCAACCTCTACCTGTTCAGGCTGCCTCTCCAGCTGGCACAAGCCCTCTCCCGTTTTCTTTGGACTCCGCAGCACCAAGCAATGAAGCTAGCATTTAAATGCCTGCAATCCTGAATGCTAATCCTAACATTTGCCCCAGCCCTGTTTCAAGCATAATCCTGAGAACCCCAGTTTCTCAGAGCTCACTGTAGTGTATTTGCTTCTGTTGTTATGGGACCTGTTGTGGTTTGGTTGTATCTGCAGGATACAACAATACACTAACTCTTCCACGGACCTCACCCTCTCCACAGCAGGAGAGCTGTTTTCCCTAAAATGAACTTCAGGGTTAGGGTTGGAATTAGACTTAAGATTCAAGACAAGGATGATAAAACCTTTGGCTATATCCTGATTAATGCTAGGACAAGCAGGGGAGTCAGATCCTTGCTATGCAGGCAGGGCTGTGGGTTTAGCTTAGGGTCTATGGGGGATACCTAGCTAGACCTCTCTTTTTCTGTCAGTATGAGAAGATACCTGGTATCAATAAGGGAAAATGGCTTAATACATTAGTTCTGGGGTACGCAGGGGTGACTAATGAATCCTAAGGCGCTGGTTAGGTGTGAGTTTAGCACTTAGTTTTGCAGCTGGAATGGCTGAAGAGATAGGCATACTCTCTGAAGGACTGCTACCCCAGAATGAAGCATGCTGTTGGCACCTCCAATGTCTTATCATCAATTCTGCAATGGGACTGTATCTTGGAGCAATATGCTAGGGCCAGAGATTGGGTTTAGAACAGTGTTACGGACAAGGCCAGAGGGGCTGGATCTTCTAGGAAAGGTTTTGTCTTCATCTAGTGTTGGTTCACCAAAAAATGGAACCTTATTCCT
>NW_009230423.1:3899-10245 GCF_000690835.1 Fulmarus glacialis
TTTCAGTCTGATGTAGGATCACGTGGGTGTCTACATAATGTTTCACAATAGAAGTTTTGTCTTCTTCACAGGATGAGAAGCCAGGTACTCAGAATCCCCACACAAAGAGAGTGCTATTAAGGTGAGGGTCAAGCTCTCAAATAGTTAGGAGGTGCCAGAATTAAAAGATGCTACTGCAAACACGATTTCGTGAGTGCCAGTACTGCAACAGTTTTAACCACATGATCACCATACTATGTTTCCCTCACACGACCCCTGCCACAAATACACATGTAAATCCTATATATTGTTAGGGGCTTAACAGCGATATGCCATGTCTCATCACATTATTACAACTTTGCAAGCCTTTGTATATGATACTTGACAACACTGGCTCTGATAAACACAGTTCCTGAGATTACTTATACAGTTCTAGTGTAGGCATCTGTAGCAGTGCTATGGGCCAAATCCTGCCATTCTTAACTTTATTCAAATGGGTGTTTTTAGCAGTTCAAGATAGACCAAGCATTGCATTTCACCTATGCAAGAGGGTAGGATTAGCCCCTTTCATTCAGTTCAAGTCAAAAAAGGTTTCACCTGAGGTTTTCTGAGCTGAATTCTGATTCCAGAAAACGAAGGAACTGGTCTCGTCCTACTGGGTCCTTCAGCACCTCGTCCATGGAGAAACCCCATCTTTTCACACGCTGCTGACTAGGTTCTTTGCTGTTTGGAAAGAGAAAGGAAAAAACAGATGGAATGTGCATTTCTGCCTGCTGTCCGAGCAGCTGCTGCTGTTTCTGCTAAGCAGCAAAGGGAGGAAGATTATCAGATGAGGAGATGGTGGTTTTTTCCTCAAGGTTTTGCAGAAATACAAGTTAGCAAATAAGATACAAAAAGGAGCTATAAAGACCAGGGTCATCATTAAAGCAACTGTACTATCTGGGTGCTACGTACACGGTAAAATGAGAGAGACAGTGAATGATATGATTTTCAGAGTAATTTCTGGTAGGTTTCATGTAAAGAACAGCATACCATACTTGAATGATTATTCATTATGCGCTTCTTATATATTTCCTCAAATGTACCTTGGGAATTTCCTATATGTCAAGGCAGAAATTTGCCAGCAGTATTCCCTGGGCTGCTGGTGAGCTCCAAAGCATCTCCTTGTGTCCCACACAGCGCTGGCTGGTCACTTGGAACTGGCTTCAGATTTTCAGTTCGACATTTGCATTAAAAAAGCAGTTTCACTACGAAGCAGTGCAGACAAGATTTCTAAAAATGATTACTGGTTTGTGGTCTTTTATTTTTCAGTGCCTCTGATTTTTGGATGCCTAAGTCTTGGAAGACTAAAAAGCATCTCCCTCCTCCCCTCCATGATAATCAGACTCTTACTTTGTGTCTCAGCTGGGACACTGAGATGCAGAAGCACCAAAAATCACTAACCACCCTTCTTCTAAATTATTTCTTAATACAACCCCACTTACATAAGCTGTTGTTTGAATTGCCAGACATATTGCAGAGATGCCTATGGGGAGAGGCAGTGCCTGGGAATCACGACGAGGATCCTACGAGACAGTCTGCATCAGAGCGTAATCTGGGTTCACAAAGTGTTTGAAAGCTTCTGGTGTGATGGCGTCATACTATGAGACAATCATTAAAATACAGCTCAGCTGCTCACATTTGTGACAGTAGAGCCATTGTTAACAGTACATATCTATTAAACTACATGTCTCGTCACGTCCACAGTGATCCCTAATCCTGGAGCCTTAGGGGACAGTGGCGATCTGTGCTGAAGACAAGTAAGCCAAAGGGGTAAATAAAATGCCCGCTTTGATTTCCTCTTGGTGTAAAAACTAAGCAAAATTGATGGGCATGTCCTCACTCGAAGTGCAGAGCACTCGGGATGGCTCCTCCTGCGCTCACCCAGGAGCCAGCGGCGCGGCGGACAGGGGCGCAGAAGCCAGCCTACCTGTTAAGCGAGCCAGCCCGGCCACGGGGACAGGAGAGCCGTGTTTGCGCAGAGCTACGCACGAGCTGAGCTCGGGAATTTCCTGCTTAACCCAGAGATCTGTACCTGCTCTTCTTGCCGCTGCACAATGTTCTAGCACAAACGAAAAGGCCAAAATGCTGTCTAAAATGGAAGGCTTTCCGTGGCATTTCCCGAGTCCTGAGTGCCATGAAGGATGAACTGTAGTGGCACAGGGCTGTCCATACTCAGCAGCTGGCCTTACCATTAGAAGTGAGTGGCTCTTTGTTTTCCTGAGCAAGGGCCCTGCCCTCCTAACTGAGGAAAAGGCTTTGCAGGCAAGACAAGGGCTACTGCAGCTCTCGGGAATCATTTAATTATTCATGCAAGTTGCAACTAGATGCAGATGCAGTGAGTTCTCTTACAATAGAGAATAAAACGGAAATACAGAGCTGTTTGTTTTTCCATCTCCCAACAATACAACTTTATCTTTTTCATCAGCAGGAGAATCACCTTCCTTAACTCTGAAATCACAGCAAAAGCCAAGCATTTATTTTAAATTCCTACAAAGACCGTGACATCAGGTTAATTTTATTCTTCAGGGACACGGACGTCTTTTCTGGGATTTGCAGCTATCTCAACAGATGCAGAAATAATGGATGCCTGGATTACCTTGTGGGTGGGGGTTCCTCCAGAGAAGTATTTCGCAGGGGCTGTATCTAGTTCTAGCCCTGCTAGGGAGGATGGAGAAAACAAGAGAAACTGACTGAAAAGGAAATCCAAAATATTTAAAGTATGCGAAGAGAGGCAGAGATTAGGGAACTAATGGATTTCTGTGACGATCAGAAAAGCCGGTGAAAACATCTTTCACATCCCAGACCACATGGGTTTTAAACAGGGAAGTAACTTGCCCTCTTCCTGCAATACTGATTAACTATGAATTGGCTTTCTTAGGCTGATAGCATCTTAAACTTTACATTATTATTCAAGAACAGACAGGATTAGATTTGGCATTCTCCTTTCAAAGATTTGCTAAAGTGAACTCCCTGTTCAGACTTGGTGCCGAACAGCAGCAGCTAAACACTAGGAGAAGCTGCTGAGCACTTGCAGTAGTTGGCCACAGGATGCGAGTGAGTAGTGAAGGTGATACAGGGCGTGGTGATTTCATTCAAACCTACTGCGATAGCTGCTAGGCATAGAGGCAGGCAGGAGAATTCTAGCCCCACTACGAGGGCTGTGGATAGCCTATGATGGCAAGAGATGTAGACACTGGCCAGACTTCCCTTGCACCAGCATCACATGGGCAAAAGACAATCTAAATTGCAGTGCTGTGGCTTGTTTTTTTGGAGAAACTCTCTTGAGATGCAAGGCATTGAAGGTCCTACAGTCATTCCTCCTCCTTTTCATCTATTAGACACCATAACAGAGACAAGCCAGTTTGTTCACTAACAGGTAAAGCCCAAACTCACTTTGTCAATCTATTATAATTCTGACCTGCCAAGTCTCACACATCACGTGTGAGCTACACTCCTCTGGCTCCTGTGCCAAATCCACCTCTGCACAGCAGGAACAGCCATATAACATGCCCTATAACCCATCCTATTCTGCCAGTGGCATCTTTCATGGCATCCCAGGACAGGATGGAGCACTGCAGCTCGGGCAGGACCAAAGAGCAGGCTCTCAAGGGTCAAAGGAGATGTGCTGGAACAAGTATCTCTTAGCAGTATCCTATTTCTGTGGACTCTTAGACCTGAATCTGTGCATTTCCTCGACAGGCATGAGAACATCCGTTACCTGACTTACAGATCAAGTCATATGGAAGTGGAAGGGCTGAATAATTCACAGAAGAATTGATAAAGCATAAGCTCCTGTTTAAACTTTAGCTATGTACTTGTATCTTGTAAAGTTACAGACATCCAACTTCCTATCCAAACAGGGCAGTGGGAAGAGCATACAAACAAAATGGCAAGACAACTCTAACATTACTTAAAACTACCAATTCTTACCTCATTTCAATGTCCCACAACGCTGCATCATCACTTATCCAGGGATTGGAAGGCTCAGGAGGAGTTATAAAGGGGTCATATTCCACATACTGCTCTGTGTAGGCTATTAAACTGACAGATATGAAAAAGAAAAAAAAGAAGAAAGAAAAAAAAAGAATCAGAGCCTGAATGCTCAGTCACATGTCAGAGGGGTACAGCTTTTCTTTTCTTTTTTTTTTTTTTTTTTTTTTTTTTTTGTGTGTGTGTGCTTCTTTTTATTTTTGTAGGGATCAGTCAGTTTCTCAGCAACCGTAAAAGTCCCTTTTCCAAGGGGTGGTGCATGCAAGGATTTCTCTGCAAACACCCACCAGCTCAGTGCAGTATTTTCCTCAAGCTTGTCTCTGTCGAGATGCCCACAAAAAGCCCGATGAGGCAACAACTGGATTGCTATAGCAGGACTTCCCCCAGAGAGCCATGGGATGACTATGAAGCACGTGTCCTCCTCTTCATTTGTTGGACATTGCTATTGCCTCTTGCCTTTTTGGTTTTTGCAGACTTTTGCACCCACTTAACTTGATGCATTATGAGCAACTCACCTACATGGGGTCATGTGCTGTAGCTAAGAATATACTTCAATCTTTGGAGGATCACAGCCCTGAGCATCAAAGCTTCAGGCTATAGATCTTTTTGTTTTGTTACATTGGTATACCATTTAGTCTAATGGCACTATTGTAAAATACTTCAACAGTAGTTTATAATAATTAACTTAGAATGTAGTAAATTATACACAGGTCAGAAAAACACCTGGCCTTCATACTGGCTTGCTTCATGATGAGTCAGATAAGACATATAGCCTCTAATCCCCACTAAGATGACATTCAAAGAGCTTCCTGGGAAAAGGACTGTGTCTGCTTGCATAAGCGATTCAGGAATTCCACTGGGGTTGGAGCTAGGGGCACATTTTTACAAAAGAAAGACAGCATGTATGAAATAAATCAAAAGAAATTTGTCCTAGTCTGTATTGGAAATACTCTAAGGCACTTTTTAGTTTTTTTGCCTAGGTCTGCCAAGTAATTAACTAAGTTAATTGAGTCTCATCATACTGAACAACTAATCTACTTGCACTGTGATTGTCCATGCTAAACTTTACCTCTGGTCTTCCACATCTCAAAAAGGTAGAATGAAGAGACCTTGTGAAACAAAGGGTCACAAAAGGCAGAAAGTTTCCCTGACCTGCTCTACAGTAATTATTTCTTTTTGTTTGTCCTAGCTCTTATCATGAGGCATTAAAATCATACACTTTTGTAACCACAGCAGGTTCCCATTGCCCCTCAGGGCACTCAGGGCTGTCTCATCTCATTTCATTAATTACGTTTCACGACTGCTGTGGGTCAAGGGTTGGAGAAGGGAGCAGCGTCCAATTTCAGAGAGCAGCAGCAATCCTTAAGACATCAATGAGAGAGAGGGTTGGTTAATAAAAAAAACCCCAAACACCAACAAAAAGGATCAATCAGGAGATATCTGCTGTGAAACTTGAATTGCTCCTAATAAAATAATAAGAAGGCATCAGACATGCTAGTGCAAGTACTAGCAAAAGTAAAAGGGGAAAAAACTAAATCAAATGAAACAAGGGGGAATTGCTAAGCACATTTTGCCAATTCAGTATAATGACAGCAGCAGAATCGTTGCCTCATTGTCTAAAGGAGGCTACAGGCGGGGGACTCCTAAGGGAAAGCATTTCTGTCAAAACGCAAACCTGGACTTTTGGGCTTTCAGGTGATGCACTGTAATTCTGGTAGAAGAGGTGGTGGGAAGAATTCACTGAACGGTGCAGAGCTTGCCTTGAGAACCCAACTGTCTTGCAATCAGGGGGCCCTGCTGAGCCTTCACAGTAACTTTGAGGAGCTGGGAGGATAGCACAGATTTTCACCTAGGGAGCTGAGATTGCTTCTGGGAGGAAGATGCTCCAGTTTTCCCCAGCCATTTCTGTGATGCCACATATAGTGGGATCGCACCAATGCTGCACGATGCAGTCAGGGAAAACAGTAGGTAGAATATATTGATAGTTTTTCTCAACAGTTCTCAAATCTCATTGCCAAATCCTAAACTTGACAGTGTGCAGGTCCCAAGTGGGGAGAAAGGATGTGGAAGAAAGGAGAAGAAAACTGTTTCCAAGGTGCGTGGAGCAGCTGAGGGATGCCTGCTCCCACAGTTGGTGCAGATCTACTCCTGGAAGGGGAACAGGGAGGAGGGGGAAGAAAACCTTTAGTAGTGGGCATTATTTCATGGGAGCTGGGGATAACCTTTTGAGAGCCCTTCCATTCCCCTTCTGCTGGACAAAGGCTATCCCATAGAATACCATGCATTCATGGAAAATGTACGTGATTCTGGTAGCTCACGGCTTAGACAGGTGTAC
>NW_009230424.1:0-1440 GCF_000690835.1 Fulmarus glacialis
GGGGCGGGGCACGCCCGCCCCGGCTGTCAGCAGTGCCGCTGATGTCATCACAGCCCTGACCGCCGTCAGACAGCCACGCCGTCACTCACCCTGCTCCAGGCAGGCGCGACGGCTATCCTGCCTCGTGCCCTGCCCACGGCCCAGCACGAGCAAAATCTAGAAGTACCGCGCCGTCTCTTTTTAGACGCACAACTCGAGGCCAAGACGCTCTTAGGTGGCAAAACAGCAAAGAAGTTTTAAAGATATCCCCTCGCTTAGCTAAGCACAAAAACGGTTTTCAGGAAGAGTGATGCGAGAACCTACAGGTTATTTTCAGGAAAAAAAGTGGTCCAGAAAGCATCAGTTTTCTTTCAAAAGTCCGTTTACCTGTAAGCGGTTGGGAATTTGGCACACTGGAAAATACACGCAGGAGTTCAGTAAACTGAATTCTGCTTAGTGCATGAACTACACAACTGAATTTGTTGTCAGATGTATTGCAGTGAAGGATACATCCTTGGCCTGTATTTAGAGCACTGAATTGCACCTTTTAAGTGTGATGCTTGCCAGTCCGGAAAGATTTTTGTTGTTAGAAATAAAGACAAGCCTAATGCTTATTTGAGCATAAGGAACCGTACGTACGTTGCAGCAGTATCAAGCTTCTCAGCTGGCCCAGCAGGTCACGCTGCAGATACCACCACGAAGAACACAAACAGCTGGACTCCAAGCAGCATTTTTGTGGGGCATGAAGGTTAGAGCTGTGGAAGTGTTAGGTTGACCAGTTTGTGTTGGCACAAACCTAGTGTTATTCTGATGAATAAAGAACATGGCTTGTTTGAGACAAGGAACTTTGCTGATGACTCGTTAGCATCATCACTGCTGAGCCTCCAAGTTCAAGGAATAACTACAATTCATCATTTTACAATAAAAGTTTTCTCTTGACAAGAGTTGTCCTGGCAAATCAGTTTGCCCAAGAGCTCCAAACAGTAATTCTGTCCGTAACCCAACAGACTCGCTTCCTCCACGCAACCGCCAAGTGCCAGCCGAGTTTCACGGCAGTGTCAGTGATGTGACTCTGCTGTGACCTTCCCACCCTCGGTGCAGTAAGAGTGACAATATTCTTCAGCTATTTTAAAGCTTTTAAAAAGTGGCTGTGTTGGGTATAGCCAAGATTCCCTGAATTTACAAAAAGCTTTCTCTCTAGTTCAAAGACTAAACACAAACTTTTTCCCCCAACCTTGAAGTTCTGTTCGCAAGCGATTCCACCAATCACTTTTTTCAAGAACAGTGACCAAGATCAGGATTTTATCACCAGGACTACCTGCAGTCTAACTGAACATATTTCTCAAAAAGCAGTCGTCTTTCAAAAGTTCATGCAATGCCCTAACCATTTTTTTCCTCCTTTATTTAAATATATCTCCTCCCTTCACTGGTTTTGTGTCTTAAACCCACTTTGGGGGCGGG
>NW_009230424.1:1535-6925 GCF_000690835.1 Fulmarus glacialis
CCATGTGCCGAGAGCGCCAGAGGACCCCTTCTTCAGAGAGCGAGCGCTCACCTTTGAGGAAACTAAGCAGTATCTTGTTTCCCCAACTGCACATCTTAATCCTTTCCGCCTTCCTTGCCTCTCAGCTTTAAGAACCTGACACCACCTCTACTTCACTAGCTGCAAAAGCCATACCCAGGGAGTTAAGGGGAGGAAAAAAGCCTTGTCTGCAGCCCTTTAAAAGTGAGATCCAGTTTTACTGCTATTTAGATATTACCAGAAAATATTCATTCATCAGTAGAACTGCAAAGAAAAAACTCAGTCTGGCTAATGTTCTAGCTGTTACTAGGAGCCAGTTTAACACAGGTTTAGAATTTACAGAAAGTATTTACAGGCACTTTGCCCAAACCTCTGTCCCTTTAGTCTATGGGTCAAAAATCATCAAGGCTGTAATCACAGGGGTACAACAGAACAGCTCGTCACAGAGCCAAACCTCATTCCGCACGGGAAAGCCCAGTTACCTGCAACAGCAGGACAGCCAGTTTGTTCATTAAACTATTAGTGAATTACAGTTCACTCCCAACAGTTTATTTCTGCTAGATTCTGCCACCTGATATGCTGAAACATTCAAATAAAAGTCTCATTGCATTTACAATTAAAGCTTCTTCAGACTCATTCTGTTTAAATCTACTTCAAGAAAGCAAGTTCCTATCCAATTTGGACAAAATTACTTGTAACGTTATGACAACATTAGAACTCATGTAGCACCTCCTTGCTTGATGATACTCAATTAAGACAATTATGACTTCTTGCCCTCCCTTTCCTCTAATAGCAAGCAACAGGGCAAGACAAAAGGGCTACAGACATTTGTCCAAAACTCAGATGCTATCACCTAGTTTGACAGTCCCACTTCACGGCTTAGCTAGAGTATGTTTCTGTATGCCATTTTATAGCCTAACTGAAGAGATTTTTATCAAACAAAGAAGGAAGGGGGGAAAAAAAAGAAAAAAAAAAAATCTTCTTTTACCTTCTCTTCAAGAAAAGACAGCGGATTTCTGTGCTTCCTTTCCTTCTCACTCACAGCTGTTAGCTCTAGACTCCTAATCAAGTCTCAGATCTGGATCAAGATGCTATTTTCAAATTTTCACTGAAGTCGAGTTGTATTTCAGTACCTCAAACTTTAGAAATTAAGCTAAAAAAAATTTGTCTCTGCTGGTGCCCGGACATATCAGTCATCCAACTACTTCAATCTTATTTTACTCAGTGTTTTGAGAATCAGAACACAAAACCCAATTCTCCAGCTTTGGAGACTTCACTAGTAAAGCTACCCAGGTACACATGGACTGTATCACCCTACATTTGAGCAGACACAATCATCGCTTGCTAGTTAAGTTATCTGAAGGCAATAAAAAAAAAAAAAAGAGTAAGCCTGCATTATTTGTTACTTGGTCTACAGGATTATTCCTGCACAACAGAATTCTACCATTGCTTTAAGACAAGCTCTGGGTTTATTCTGCATGTTCTGTCAGGTGCTTATCTCGAACACTTCCCCACCTTATTCACACGCCTTCCCTTTCATTTGTGAAATACAGACTTCCCCTACCCTATCTACGCTGCATGACTTCAAAGCCTCTAACTCCCTCATAGCACTACCACAAATGCAGCAAGACAGCTACTCATTTCCAGATTCATTAAAACAATGGACAAAGAAGTACATTGAAGTAATTTATGAAATTCTTACTAGTATTCAGAATAAATATAACATCACTGTTAACAGCACTAAGAACTGTACAAATCCAGACATAAGTTATTAAACTTAACGCTTAGTTATGCTAAAGAACTTCCTCCTTCCAGGCTGCATGTGCCCATATGAATATACACACAAATTCCCATTATATACAGTCTGATTTTACTGTAAGTCAGTCAGACAAGGTTCTGCTAAAGCCAGGACAGATATTAAGGGATCTGGTTTTAACTCACTTGTGAGAAACTTCACTAAGAAGTTTCTACTTTCCAGAGCAGAAAAGCTTTCTAAGCCAGCAAATGAAAGGTAGTTAAAAATACTGCAAGAGTAAAACGTAAATGTTACAATACTACTAGCACAGATTAATGGTCTCTAGATTGAGGTCTGGCACCTGGATCCACTTGTAAATGTTACAACACTACTAGCACAGATTAATGGTCACTAGATTGAGGTCTGGCACCTGGATCCACTAGTCCTAAGTAGAACATTCAATTGAAATAAGAAGGTAAGAAGGTCTGGCTATAAAAATAAAAAGGTAATGTTAAAGTCACACTTTGATTTCTAGTATTCTCCCTGGCAAGTTTCACATTTAGGGCTCGAGGTAAGCAAACCTCAGCAAAGACAAAAAGAAAGACAAAAAGAAATCAATAGATATGTAACTATTTGACTTTCATCTCCCTGCCAGAAAATGGTGCCACAGACAGTAGTAGTTAAAACAAACTGGGAAGGGTTCATCAAGAAATCAGTTATTTGCTAATTATTAAGCTAACCATTTATATGAATAGGCTGTTTTAGAGAGACTACTGCAGATTCCAATAACACAGCGCTGGATATGGAAATTAAACAACAATTTGGAAACACTGTACCAGCACAATTTAGCAGTAGCCATTGAAATATATTATTTTTAATTAGAAAAAAATTTTAAGTACACACACACAGAGGAAAAAAACCCACAAGCTTCCAGGTTTGTTTATTTTTTTCAATTTGCTGGAAGACTTCTATGGCTTTGAGAATTGAGAAACCTCATCACACAGACAGCAGAAGCAGATAAGCTACCACTACTCTTGAGAATTGTTAGGACTTAGCACTAGAAGCTAAAGTAGTTGAAGCCTTAGGCTGCAAGAGCTGACCAAGAGTAAACTTTTTGATAAAACTGATGTTGCAAATACAAAACTAGCTGAAACCAGCCAATGAAAGCAGAATGAAGAAGGACCAAGGAAACAATTCCAAGGGAATGAGGTAACTTCAGAAGAAGGCCAGCCCAGCGACCAAGAAAACCAATAAGAAATCAAGACACCACGACCAGAACTAGGTGATTGGACTTGGGGATCGGGTGATGGGTGGTACATTCCAGGAAATCTGTCTGTAAGGGTATAATTGGGGTGCGCGATCTGCAGTAGGGATCCCTCTTCAGAGGCACCCAAGCTCGAGCTGCTCTGCGTGTCAGCTAAATAAACCACTTATTTACTCAGCAGACTGGCAACTCATCGTGTTCGAGCAGGAACCTAGGGCCAAGCCCTGTTGAGGTGGCATCCGCGTAACTCCTAACATGGACTAGGTGGTGGCTGCATAATTTCCTGCAACAACTACCATACACATAACTTTCTTTCACAGAGGATTTTTTATCTTATCAATTCAGACTTACCTTGTTGTTCTGTTCATCTGCAAGTCATTTCTTAGCAGGAACATCTGGAGGAGAGGAAACCAAGACACTGACTCTGTTTTATCTTGTTAAAAAGAAAGTACATGCAAGTATTCTATCATTCCATTTTTCCTCAACTTCAGCTAGAGAAAAAGGAGGAAGTAAAACTGAAGCTATATCACTTATACAATATATTGTTATTTAAAAGCTGTAATAATGAAAAAATAGTAATAATAATCATAGCACAAGCCTATTCATTTATCAAAAAAAAAAAAACCAGCATTGAGACTAAGTAAAGTCTAAACAACTTCCTTTTAGATTACTTAAATTAAGCTCTCAATATATGTCTCTACAAACATAAATAGCTGAAACAGAGCACTAGAACCTGCAAGAGGAGGTTTTAAAAAAACATGCAATTTTGGTTTTACACCATCTCATAGAAGCATCTCTTTCTAAACATAATCAAATAAAATCGCTCTTAAAAACAAGAACTACCTTTTCTTTATCGCTAGACTACAAAGACAAGCATTACATTACCATTCCTACTACAGGGAGAAAAAGACTATTTCCGAACACAAATAACGGTACCTTCAATGATTTAAGCATCAAATCCCTCCATAATTTCCCCAGTTTGGTACGCTAATTAATAAACCACAACTTTTCTGTGAGAAACAGAAAGAAAACCTTAAGCCAGCACCTCAGAACTGAAGTGATACAAGCACTGTCTCCCTCCGAAACTGCCCCTTTTACACGCACCTATGCTGACTAGATGCAGCTGCCCTGCCTGCTTAAGTTCAGAGGGATCACCTGCTGTCACTTTAGCAGAGAAGCTGGGATGAGATGGCATGGCTGAGAACACTGACCCTCGGGGCTTTCTTTTGGCCTCACTGGCTGATCACGGGCTGCTGCTGCTTATGCCACAGCAGCACGTAGATAAAGCAAATGACAATCTAGAGATAATTTAAGTTTGCTGCACATAGAGGGAAATAGAGAAATGAACAAGAGAAATCAGAATTCTCTGAAATATGTCATACTAACATATGTTATTCTTGGAAATACGCCATACTAACAGCATAGTGTTTTTCACTTAAAGACCACCAAGGGATTTGTAAACTGATTTATAGCACTGAAAATTGTTACTAACCCTGTTTTAAAAATGTGCCGCTAGACTATCATCTAGTCTACACTTAAGAAGTTTATTAACATAGCTGTGACCTCACACCCACCTAAGTTATACAGAGCTTACATCAGCTGGAAAGTGTATTTTTCAATCCACTTTATACAGCTTTTAAAAACAGACTAAGATATGATTACAAAGCAAGTTAATGCCAGTAAATTAATAGCAGGTTTTTAGTACAGAATTTTTGCAAATATTGCACTTCCCTGACACTATCATCTCTTGCTGGTCCCGCTTCATTGGAAAAAAAAACCCATGAAAATAACCTATTTAAGATCCCATTTTCTTTGCTAAAGCAACTAAACATTTAACCAGTAAGCAACATGGTTACCAATGATTTAGCAGAGCAACTGAAAAATTACTCTGATTAATACCTTTGCGGCAACACTAATGAGGGCAAATATTACAGGGTAAAGTGTCTTTTTTGTAATGGGCTGACTTAAGTATTACATTAGGACTGCAAAAAAAAAAAAAAAAAAGGACAAATTTTGAGGACATAACACCCCTTTGAGTCTGCAACAGAAAATCAGAGCAAGCCTTCCGGTCTTCACAAGCATTATGAGTTTGTTGAGTAAAAGTAATTTCCTTTCCTTATAATCTTTTGTCTCATATTCCCATGGGGTACGAGCAAAACCACCACTTGTAGTCTCGGGTTCCTCTGGATGCCACAAGACAGGCCAGCATCCAGCCTGGCTCCCAGCAGCCCACCAACCCTGCCCTGCAGGGTCTCTACAGCATGACATCACCAGGTGCTGCTCATGACATCACTGACCTGGCAAGGCGGCCCTGCTCCAGCCTGCATCTGTGACGAGGCCCAGCCGCCTCGCATGACCGCACCTGCCCAGGTG
>NW_009230424.1:7284-7602 GCF_000690835.1 Fulmarus glacialis
CCCCTGCCCGCCCCTGCCCAGGTCCCCCCGCCACCAAACCGCAGCGTAGCGCCTGGTACTACATCAGTATGCCCACCACGACGTGCTGTGACATCACCTGCTAACGTTCTGAGGTCAGCAGCCTTTCCCTCACACTGCTGACAGGACGAGACTCCCCACCGCCCTCAATCGCCTCGCTGGCGCCTGCCCGCGCACCACCACGACGTGCTGTGACATCACCTGCTAACGTTCTGAGGTCAGCAGCCTTTCCCTCACACTGCTGACAGGACGAGACTCCCCACCGCCCTCAATCGCCTCGCTGGCGCCTGCCCGCGCACC
>NW_009230425.1:0-557 GCF_000690835.1 Fulmarus glacialis
TTTTTTTTTTTTTTTCCTTTTATAATTTTCTCTGCGAGATAAAATTAAACAAACAAGCCCTTCTGGGAGCAGTGCGAGGAAGGGAGCCTGCTTTCCTACAGATGTGCATGTCCTCAGTGATTACAACCGCCGAATTAAGCTTTCCCTGTGGCTGGGGCATTTGCACAATCCCCCTCCTTCGCCCCCTGCGGTTTTGCTGGTAGGAGACCGGCTCGCTCCGCAGCCTCCCTCCCCATGAGGTCATTACCCAAACACCTATTTTTCACAAAAGCATCGAGAACGGGGTTTTTTTCCTGACCTCACCACCTCTCCATCAAATTAGAGCGGTCTCGAGTGCGAGGCTGGGAGCACTCAGCAAAGCGGCACGCACTGGCGGAGGATAGGATAGAATACAATAGAATAGAATAGGGTAGGATAGAGTAGGATAGGATAGGATAGGATAGGATAGGATAGGATAGGATAGGATAGGATAGGATAGGATGCGGCCAGGCATCTCCGAGGGGATGGGGCTGCAGCTGTGGGGGAATGCTGTGGGTCAGGAGCGGAGAGAGGGCTCC
>NW_009230425.1:605-5153 GCF_000690835.1 Fulmarus glacialis
ACAAAGATTTGCAAACACACCTAAACTTTCCAGCTTCGTCTGATTCGGGAGCCAGCGCAGAAGCCGTTGCCATAGCTTTGCAGACCACCGGTGGGTTTTGTAGCGCAATCTGGACCACAGATCTATGCAAATCCCCAAGGCAGAAGTCTTTATGGAGGCATATGACAACCGAAAAAGAATAGCGCTCAGTGCTCTACTCCCACACGCCACCCCCCAACTTCACCATCATTTAAATCAGTCTTAAGTTGGAAGAATTCAAATCAACACTGTCGTCACAGAGCCAAGCAGAGAGGTGACACAACTTGGATGCTGCCAGGGAAATTGCCCCCCTGAGACTCCAAACCCATCAGCCCATCACTTTTTGAAGCCCCATCGAGGAAAACAAATGAACTGGCAACCCGCTGCCCCCGGCCCTCCATCCCCTCCGGCCAGGGCTGCCGGAGAGATTTCCAACCAGCCTTCCCCCTGGGATCAACGGGGGAAAGAGGGAGGGGAGAAAAAAAATATCCAAGACATGCTGCTGAGGCTGGAGAACCACAGTTGGAAAAGAAATCAAAGCTTCCAAAGAGAGAGATGCCAAGGAGATATGTTGTTCCCAAGAGAAACAGGACATTCCTCTCCTAGGGGGAGGAAGGGAGGAGGAAGGCTCCTACCACCTCTCTCAGCTCCCCGGCATAGGTGCTCAGGGGCTTCTGTGCACGGCAGCCTGCTCGGGCGGCTTGTCCCCGCTGTGCAATGCTGCAGACACAGATGGCATCGCAGCTACTGACTTTTTTTGTTGTGGGTTTTTGTTTTTTTTTTTTTGTTTTTTTTTTTTACCCTAAAAGCACGTTTTCAATTTGGGGGAAAGGTTGCTGGGTTCTGCCAACAGCCAGGCAGATGCAGAGCCACACTTCAGGCTCGCCGAGACCTCCCTGCCTTCCTGCACCACGCTCCCAGACCCTCCGTGGTCTCAGGGAATGTGGTTTGGCATCTGCAAACTCCTGGGGGCTCTTATGGGAGTCACACAGGGAAGGAGCTGGGGGAAAACAGATACTTTGCTATTGCCAGAAATGCCAAAATCGTGTCCCGGTCCGGTCCAGAGGATAAAGGATCAGCAGTTTAGATTTTCCTCACAAAACATTTTTGGGTTGCCCAAGCAATGGGAATGAGCTGGAAGCAAGCGGGGAGGATCATTTCAGTGCTCTCCTGGTTGTTCCCCTGAAACCACCCAATTTGGCTAGTTCAGCATAATTTCTGCAGCAAATTGTTCCTGCAGGAAGCTTTATACCTGTGCCCTTGGGCAAAGCCCTGACAGCATCCTTTGCTGGGAACAAGCTACCTGCCTCCTCAAGGCAGCACCTGGGGAAGTCGGATGGAGAAGAGGATGGGGAGCAGGGTTGGCCCAGCTATAAATAACCCCATGGAAAGGAAACAGGAGAAAAAGCAGCAAAGAGAAACCAACAAATCCAGGGAGATGGATTTGGCTACAGGGACTTGGTGCAAATAGCTCCTCATGCTCCGTGTGACGCTGTAGAATCG
This sequence comes from Fulmarus glacialis, assembly GCF_000690835.1. Lineage (NCBI taxonomy): Eukaryota > Metazoa > Chordata > Aves > Procellariiformes > Procellariidae > Fulmarus > Fulmarus glacialis. The sequence goes on from NW_009230425.1 coordinate 2,127, forward strand.
GGCACAAAAGAAAATGGGATCCGTCACAGCTCAACGGAGCAGGATCCAACCCGGCCATCGCCTTTCTATGAGCAGCCCATCGAACCGACCCAGAGCTCTGGGCGGGATGTGCGGTATGCAACGCATAGTTTGTGGCAAGACTTCATCCACTCTGCTTCATTAAAAAAGATAAAAATGAGAAAGAGGAGAGTTAAATTAAGGAGAGTTAAATTAAGGAGAGTTAAATTAAGGCGCCCATTGGACCATGCCAGCACAGGTCTGGCCTGGCTCCTGGTGTCACCGGCACTGAACACCCAGCGATCCCATCCCTGAAAGCACCAGCAAGCTGTGAAATAGCCTGTGTTTAAGGCAATCATTATTTGCAATCTGTGATCCCAGAGAAAAAGGCAGAAAAAACATCATCTCATTTTTACCAATAAAAGGGGAATTGCAGAGGCTCAGCAAGCGCGGTGGCCAGCGGGTCACAACCAGCAGTGCTGGAGTGATTCATCCTAAACGAGCTAGATTTATTCAAACTAGCCTAGAATAAGGCAGGGAAAACAGCCCAGAGTTTGCCCTGCTGATGCCTGCCAGATATTAGCCCACGGAAGCGATGGGTTCAGCCGAGAGGAGACAGAGCGGGATCATCCCACCGCTGCTTTCCCCACCGCCTCCAGAAAAATGAATGGAAAGCTTCAATCCTGGCTCCCGCATCTGGATACTGCACAAAAACGCATTAAAGAGGGTTTATTTGTTATCTCTTTTCTCAGCCCATCTTCCTGGAGCACATCGGTCCCTGTCCCCAAAGGCTGTCCGAGGAGCCGGGGACTGGGCACCGCTCCGCAGTGTCCACAGGACTCGTTTTCCCCAGAAAATCATCCCAGCTGCTTCAGTTTTCCTTGCGTGTAACTTATTATTAAAGCTGAGCAAATAATTTAGGGCAAAAGCTCCAGGAACAATGTTTCGCCTTTTCATTTTCCGCTCTCGAACTGTCTGCAATTTTCCCAGCGCTCGGGGATGATTTAAAGACCTGTCTTTAAAGGGAGCGCCTTGCTGCGACGGCGGCTGCGAGTGTTTGATGGCCCGAATTTCACGTGTGCAGATGAGGACACGCCGGACACGTAAGGATGGATGAGTCTTTCCCAGTACCCTAATTAGACAAGCAGCATTTGCAAGTGGGTTTTTGAGTGGTGTTCTGTGTTTGAGACCTGCAAACACTTCATGCAGAGTTAACGACTGCCTGTTCGTTAGGCAAAGCTCGACGAGCGCTTTGCTTTATGGCTGATCATTTTTCCAGCCGACGGTACCAGCCCAGACACAAGATTTCCACGAAGCGCCTCATTCCCAGCCCCTCTTTGCACCCCAAAATATCACTAAGGACACGGGAAAGACGCGGGCAGAGCTGCGGGGCCGTCGGGCTGCGACGGCTCTGACCTTCCAGTGCCGCAGCCATCCCAGGCATTCGCTTCCTCATTAGCGGAAAGGTTAGGGAGAGCGGATCGGCTCTGTGCAAACTCCCCGCGGTGCTCGCGTGACGCAGGCTGGCAAAGGCAGCTCGCCCCAATGCTCGGGCAAGCGCCAGCCGAAAAAAAAGCAGGGAGGGGAGAGCCACGCTCCCGACTTGCGGTGCAGGGGTGCCCAAATCAGAGGTCGCCATACTTGGAGTAAGAGCCTGTCCCCCTCCACCCTGTCCGTCTGTCCCTGGGAATCCCATGCTGGGGTAAAGCAGGGTCCGTCCTCGAGGCCATGCGAACTCCCTGCTCTAAGAGATGTCCCCGACCCCCTTCCCGGAGGACAAGGGCTGGTGTCACCCGCTGCTGTGACCCCACACGCTCACTGGGGATGATGAAGGGGCTGAGAAAGGGACCCCCCCGCCGCAGGTGGAGCACGAGAGTGGCATCGAGGGAAACGAAGTCCCATTCGGGGACCGTCAGCCCGGCCCTGGGGAAAGGAACGGCTCCCAGGTTTGGGCAGGGCAGCCGCTGCCGCCCGGTTTGTTTGCTTTCAGGACGGAGCAAACCGATGACGTTAACCTCCGGCTGTAAAGAGCCCCCAGAGCAGCTCCTGCGTGGGTCAGAAAGGAGCCATTTAATGCCCTCCAGCACCCGAAAGGGGCCGGGGCCACTCTCGGGGCCATCCCAGGTGACCGAGCCTGCGGCTCCATTAGTCCCTGCTGGAACCCCCTCTCCAGCTGAACCGGCTTTCCCCTCCCATTGCGTAATTGCACTTTGTCGAGCAAACCCAGCCGCCGGCGATGCATTTTCTCCAGCATCACTGCTCTCCCGCAACATTTTCCTTATTCCTTTCACTCGCTCCGGACAGCAGTCCCCGAAGCACCCGGAGAGGCAAAGAGAGACAAACCCAACGCGCGTCCCACCCATAAAGCAAAACCCAGGATGAAAAAAAGGGGAAAGAAAAGCAGAGAGTGGTGTCAGGTGCCTCTCCCCAATCCATCCCCTCCCGGTTTGCCTGTGGGGGTTTGACAAAAGTGCTTTTCGGCTGACAAAATGATTACAGGGTGCCGAGACAGTAAGTTGCACATGGATTTCTTTCCTGCATTTCAAGCAGGGCGAGGACACGGTTGCAAAAGCAGCTGCACTTCTGGAGGGGTCGCAGCGTTGGGGAGAGGGGAGGTGGCAGGAGGGGGGATTTGAGGAGAGGGGGAAGGAGGGATATTTTCTGCTAGGAAAAAAAGCAAGAAGAGAGCGGGTGGGAGCGTGCACGAGTGTGCGAAGCCAAAGGCAGGAGATGCTGCGGGTCCCTGTTGGAGCGGGGATGGGTTTGGGAGGATGCTGGTGCTGGTGCCTGGACCAGCCTGAAGTGGGAAGGGGAGAAGCTGGAGCTGCTGTCCCCCTGAGGAGGATCAGATCCCCCTCGCTACGAGGGGGGCTTTGGGCAGCGGCAGCGCCGGGAGCGTGTGTGCGGCGTGCGTGCATCTCCCCGGCGGGAATAGAGACTGAACGGGGCAGAGCGAGGTGCCCCGGGTGCACTTGGACTCCCCGCGCCTGCAGGCAGTGGGTGCTGGGCAAGGGGGGGGAGGAGGAGAGG
>NW_009230426.1:0-9356 GCF_000690835.1 Fulmarus glacialis
CGAGCAGGCGGGTGTGACGGTGCAGAGCTATGTTTTATAATGCTCTCACCTGCTTTGGTAAGGGAACTTGCTAGGTGTGGAAGAAGAGATGTTTCAGGGCAGTATTACAATGGGAATGAAAAATGGTCGTTTCTGTATAACTTTTTAGGTGAAACCATGCTTGTGTTATTGACTAGATTGTGGCATATGAGCAAGTCAAATAACTTGGGGTAAGCTTCAATTTTCTAGTTAAAACTAGTGATCATACTTTTTTTTATCTGTGGGCACTAATTTTTTCTACAGTAGTGGTTATTTTGTGTTATCCCTTAGATTAGAAAATGGAGCTCTAACTCCATTAATGTAACTTGGTTACATTAATCTGGTTAAAATTCTGTTTACACTCAGACCAATAAAGTAAGCTAGGCAGGTGGTCGCTATGTAGAGACCACTTATGTGGCAAGCTGCATTTGGGGGAACGCCAAAGGTCTAGCCTATGCGCTGTTGTTCTTGCATGCATAATGAACCTGCTGTGTCACAGAATGTGTAAACTCTCTACAGGGTAGGTTGAGTCCAGTATTAAAAGACTACGAATAGAAATGCGCTCTGACTCAGTCCTGAGTAGCCCAGAGACTGAAAATACTTCTGTCTGGTGTCAACAGGAAGGAGGAAAAAGAAGTAGAAGCAGACAAAATAATTCTTCAAGAGAAAAGTGAACCCAGCCTCATTTGTCCCCCACCACGCAGCAGAAGCTATCTTCCTCCGGAGGATATACAGACCTGCCTTGAGTCTTACGTCAAGGAGATTTTTGGACCCTCACTTCCTGGTAATTGGCAGCAGACACCCCTCAAAGAAAACAGGTTGAAGTATCGCCTCCTGGCTCAGCTGGCAGCAGAACTTGGTCACGCTGTCCCCAATTCACAGCTCCACCTGATGCGCAGTGCTGAGGATGTCTTGAATTTCTATAGCACTCCTGTGAAGGATGTGTCCAAGTTTGATGAACTGTGCGCTGCAGAGCTACCCCCAAACCTGAAAATTACCTGGGAGCACTGAGTCGCACCACGAAGCATCGCTTTGCTTTGCTAGTGTTCCTAAGGCAGGACTGCAGAGCAGCAGAGCCCTTTCATTGTGGTAGCAACCAAACAGATGAATATCACTAATAAAAGTTCCTTTAGTTGTTCTCAGGTTTCATTGTTTCTATTTTATTATATACGGAAAAAAGAGCAGAAGTTCTCCCTGTGAAACAGTGACGCGGTGTGGTCAGTAACGGTACTAATGTATGCTTCCTGGCCTTTACCGTGCTGCCCAACAGTTACTGGGTCCAGTGGGGATAAACAGGGGGGGACCAACTCTCAATTTCTTCCCTGCACCTTGTGAACTTCCTGCCTTCGTTCTGAACTCTGATGGGCTTTTGCAAGTGCGGTTTGGCTATGTCAGGAGCCCTGTTCAACTCGGCCACCAAGACTAGCTGGGCCAGCAAACTTGGGGAAGGAGAGGGGAGGTAAGCTAGCATAACTTTTTCTTTTTTTCTTTTTTTTTCTTTTTTTCCTTTTTTTTCTTTTTTTCTTTTTTCTTTTTTTTTCTTTTTTTCCTTTTTTTTCTTTTTTTCTTTTTTTTTTCTTTTTTTTTTTTTTCCTTGAGATTGAAAAGAAGACCCTGTCAGCAATAATGTTACTAAAAGTCATCACAGGTGCTATCTTAAATAAAACCACTTGTTCTACTCAAAATTGCTACATGAAGATAGTGGAATTCTGAAATCTCTTATCTCCGTAATGGTGAACTCTCCAACAGCCATATCAAAGCAGCTGCCATCAAGGCAGCTTGCAGAATTCCATGTCTGTTGAAGGACCCCGTTTTTGTAAGTTCTGTGGATCCTTCTAATACCTATTAGTTTTTCTTATATGTTAGTTTTTATGTAGCTATAGAAAGACATATAATACCTGTATGTTAGTTTTTCTTCCTGTGTAACTGATGATGTAAGTTGGCTTTTAATCAGAGGAGGCAAGCAGTTAAGTCAGGCAGACAAGAAAAGAAAACAATCCACAGCAGTCTGAGAAATGCCTGGTACTTTGTGGATGTTTTCTACGAAACAGGTTGTTTACACTGAGGTTAGATTCTCTATGTGTGATATTTTGGGAATGATTCAGAAATACCTTGGTTACACCACTCGCTCTCCTGAACCCTTGCTCCCCTCGTGTCTTTTAGCACACAAATACCTAAAGCATGCTTAGGAACTGCAGCTTTTGTGTGTTACAGTGCTCGGTTTCTTTATGCAGCAAACTTCGCAAGTGCTGCTTTCTTCTCATAGCTCTGAAGAAATTCAAGAAACCTGTTCTTTTCTCCTTGTGAGTCCTGGGGAATTACAGAATAGCATAAGTGTACTACTACATGTTCCATTGCGGGGTGGATATGAGGAAACTCGGGATGCTTCACTGGTCAATGTGGAAGGCTGGCTGTTCACAAATCCCTGTAGCTTACGGAAAAACACAGTATGATAAATAGCCTAATATGTGTCATCTTGTCTGCTTCAGAGGCTGTTTGGGAGCAATGAATTGGAAGTATTTTTTTCATGAAATTATGTCTTCTTTCCATCAGGAGAGATACTTACACCTCTTTGTTTCCTCTTACTTGGTACTTATTATCTAAAAACACACTTTCAGTGGTAGTTGCACTTTCTGCTCATCCCCGCCTTCTGTGTGTCTCCCAGTGTGTAACTTCCATAGCTCATGTAATATGATCAGAAGAGAGAGTGAAAAACAGAAGACTGAAAAATAGGACAGGCAAGAGAAGAGCATGACAACAGCCTTGTCTCATGTTCTGCTGTGTCTGAGTTATGTCAAATTGAGAATTGCCTGATCTCAGATACTTTAGTCCATCTGGGTGCAAACCTCACGCTTCCGTCAGCACACCTGTGCAAGAAGCTGCAGGGGCGAATGTAGAAGGGAAGATCAGATGTGGGCGTTCGAGATGCAAAACTTTCAACTGCTTGTAACAAGCTGAAAAAGCAGAAGTCTGAAATGAGATCAAAGTCTTGCATAGAACACCTGTGCCATGGAAGGGATAAGACGTCTAGGTACTTAAACACTGTTTTTTTAATCCTTGGGCTTTCAAAAGTACCTAACTTCTATTGAATTCAATTATAAATAAATAAAAGCCCCACCCATGCATTTGCAGGAGGGCTGATCTTCATTTGTTTTAGGCACAGCCAGTAGAGAAGATCAAAAGAAAGTGCAAAGATGACAGGTTAGGAGGGTGTTTCTTAACAGAGAGAGTGGATGCCAGACTGGGTGGGCTGGTGTCCCCATGAATGAGAGAAAGCTGCGGTGCACTAGGAAGAGGCTCCTGCACGTGTACAACCGGCTGAGGGAGGCTGTCCTACACCACCACATCTGCCAGCCTGTGGCGGCATCAGCAAAGTCTGCCCATTCAAGTTTGGGGGAGGATGAACATTTTGTTTCTAATGCTGACCTCTGGTTTCGATGAGATGTGACAATTTTCCCTCCATATTCAATTAAGGCAGGGGCAGATGGTTTTCCTGATCCCAAGAGTCACGTTCCAGAGTGGTTCGCACAGCCAAGAGGCACAATCCGCACGCCGAGAGGAGCAAGAGCAACAGCTCTGCAGGGGTACCCACTGTCCTTAGCTGAGGGGCAGAGAGAGGCCACAGTGACCCCCCCAAGCATGGGTGTCAGACACTGCTGCCAGTCATGTTAGATGTCAGGTTCATATCTCAAGTGCATGAAACTGCACACAGCCCAAGGGCCATACATCCGTCTTAAGAGATGATCCAACTCCATGATGAAAAGCTAGCCACTGCAATATGTTTATTTCACGCAGCTGGTCATAAGACTGGATTACAGAAGCCGCTGTTAGCTGTCTAAGCTCACTGTACACAGCATATAGAGAATGATGTGCCTCAGGACGGGAACTAAAAAAAAAAAAAAAAAATCCAAAGGCTACCTAAAGCCTGATTTTTCACTGGGTCACAGATTCCAGGAGGTGGACACACATTGCTCCTGAAGAGAAAGGTACCTGGGAAAAGCAAATGTGCTGTGAGGTTTAGACTTCCTGTGCAGAGGGTTATCTGTCAACTGGAAAAAGCTGAGGGTACTATAAATCTAAAATGGTGGTAAACACATAGAGCTGGCCAAGAAGAAATGCAGTGAACATGTGTAGCTTCATCTGACCAGTCATCCAGAACTTAGGCATTTGCAAACAAGCATGCGCACCCCTGTGGATCTGCATCTACCTGCAGACCTCTCCTGGGTGTAGGCATCCCTACGTACCATGTCAGAGAAGAGAGCAGGGCTCACTTGCGTGTTTCAAAGTGAAGACAGGTGCCTCTCACCGTGCTGCGCTATAACTGGAAGGATAAAGCAGTCCTTCAGGAAGTGAAAAATCGAGATCCAAATCCTTCTTCAACCTGGAAGATGGGGAAGAAACTGAAAACCACATCTTCCACGTTCAGAAAGGCTGCCCACGCCATAAGCAGAGGGGGACAACATCACTACCAATTCTGTGGAAGCTATTGACGAAGAACACAAGATTCACTCTGTGGTTACAGCACACTTGGGATGAACACAACCCCAGGATCCACAGCTGCAAAAACTAGGCTACAGATCATAAAGTTTTTATCTCAGAATTCAACCCCCTGCTAACCTTTTGCAGTGGACTTGGGTGCTGCTGACTGGGCGTCTTGAATGGAGTATTCATTGCTGATAAGCTTTCCTAACATGTCGTTATTCTCCTAACACAGCAGAATAATTCCACAGCCAAATGCATTCAGCAGAAATTTTCCCTGTGGAATTTGGATCAAAGTTGTGGTAAGGGAGCCAGAACACCATCGATGGTTCTTCATGGTCACAGAAAGTCTGCATAGCCCAAGTCTGATCCTTATATTCCTAAGACTGAAGCAGACATCGGTAGAGTCAGAAGAAAATACCAACCTGGAAGATACACCGCAAGACCAGACACAAATAGACATCCCAGATTTTCTTAGTGTCACAGGCAAATGACAGAGACCAGGCTACACTTTTGGTTTTTTGATAATTTTTTTTGCATCTGTTTTGGAAAAAATATACAAAAAAAGCCAAGAATAACCAACATGGAAATGTGAGGTAAACATTCCAGTAAAAGTACAGACAGAGGCTCCATTCTTTAAAGGAGACACACAGTAGTTATCACCATGCTAGAAGAATGAGATGCAGGAAAATCCTAGAAACAGTGAAAAGTCATGTAATGAAGCCTTTGCCCCAGTTCTAGCCATTGTAAATGAGCTCTTTTTTGTTCTTCCCCCTTGCCCCCCACCCACAATTAATTGTCCTTTTTTTCCTTAAACAAAGTTCTTAAATTGCAAAATAGCAGTTTTGATATAAATTCTGTATGGCAGAATTTACAAAAATGCAGGCTGCTACTACAGACTGTGTCAGGTTTGGTTGGTTTTTTTTTTTTGACTTGCCAAAGCCCCTCAGTGACAACTACACTGTCGGGGCACAACTGGCTTCTCAGTTACGCCAATCTGAATGCCAGGTAATGCCACTCCACTGGGGAAGTGGTGTCACTTTTCCTTTGCACCAGCGTTACTAGTTACCCCACAAATCTATGATGAAGTTATGAAACACTTAAAGTGCAGCTTCAGCTCCACAGTGGTGGCTGTATATCCCCATAGTCAATTCCTGAAGCCAGGTTTCACTGGGAGCTTTAGCTGGACCTTGGGGAGGAATGGAGATCTAGGGAGATGATATAGTCAGCTCACATGCTATCAGCTACCACTATAAATTCTCATGTTCAGCCTGTCTATATTGCAGACTGAGTACGTTGTTTTAGTTATTCTTCAATAACTATCACAATCACCCACACCAGAACAACCAGGCTTTGATTCAGTAAGATGCTTAAGGATATACTTCAAGTCTGCCAAGTAGTCTGGAAACTGGATGGCTAACTAAAGTCCATAATGCTAAGGAATGCTTAAGTAGCTCACTGAATCAAGGATGGATGTTTATTACTTGTTGATAGTATCATTCGGGTTAGATTCCTGATCACCTTTATTTTAATCTGAGTTAAATATATGCAATTACTTCAGATCTATGCTGAGCTTACTCAGATCAGAATCTGACCCACTGATAGAAGCACTTCTTATGGTAAGAAAAGGTAAAAGTGAATTTTTTTTTTTCCAAGATATATAAATTCAAAAATGAAAAAAAAAAAAATTGTGTACAAATATCACATAACAACATCAACAATTCCATAGATGTAGTTCCTCAGTGCACACTTTAAACAAGAAAAGGGTTTTTTTGTTCTTTTTCCGTTTTGCTTTTAAATTCTGGCATAATAATATTAAAGCTGACAAAAAATCAGGGCAAGCTACATCACTTCCTCATACAAAAAAAGTACAAAACATTAGCCTCTAACTAGACATAACATAATACTGGTCATCACAGTTAGACATTTAGTAACTGTGTGTCTTGGAGTATTGTACTGGAGGGTAATAAAAAATAGCTTCTCTTGCCAGTCTTCCACCTCAGGTTACTTCAGTCATAGAGGCAGAGTGATTCTGCAAAGAGGAAAAGGCGAACATGTGAACATTTGTATACATTTTGGCATTTACATACCCTGGTGTGTAAAACGAACGAGAAAAACCTTCACTAATAAAATCTGTTGCCCAGCTAATGTAGGGCTTTAAAATGAAGAGATCACTGCGAATGTGACTGCCGTCTATCCTGAGCTCGTGGTGGGAAACGCTGAACTCAAGCCCTGCTTCTGGGCTATGAACACTCACTAACAGGCTCGGAAAACAAGGTGCCGCTTTTTCAATAGAGACTTTCAGGCTGGACTGGATCCTGTCCAGAAGGACGTGTCAGTACAGGCTTAGGCACTTCATACAGTCACATAACTAAGACAGTGGGTTTGTCCTCAGTCATGAAGAGCCTAAAAGACCTGGTTTGGCTTCATGTGATGTGTGCATGTAGATCCTACACAGTTTGATACTAGGGAACTTAAAACCATACAGAGGTGGGGTCATTATGCCAAAACACACGCAGCCATAGATAGATAGCAACACAGAAGTCCTCTTTAGGTGGAAATAGTGTTGATTCAATCTTCTTGGAAGCCAATGTCCAGGACTTCAGTGGCAGTACTGAGTTGTCCTTGGATCATGCTGCATCTGCAGGGTTTGTGTGGGTGCAAGGCAAAACAAGAGTAGGAGTGGATGCAGAAATCTGCACAGAGGACGATGCACCTCCTATATCTGAAGAAACAGTAATGAGCAGCCACTCCCAAGGACTTGTTTATAATAGCTTCAGGGCAGGATCACTTTTTTCCCAATCTACTACTGCATGGTAGATGTATGGTCATTTAGAGACTAATATCCTGAGTCAGAGAAAATTATCTTGTTCATTCTAGTGGACATCAACAATTAAGGCCTAGTCCCTACCTGCACTTTACAATCCAAAAGCTATAAATAGCTGACTAGACAAATTTTTTCTCATAGTCTATGAATATTTTCACCTGTTCACGTTTTATCATACACGATGCAATGTGGATATATAAGTAGCACTTAGTTTCTGGACTGCAAGTCCGCCAAGAGAACAGTTAATGCACATAGTTCTGCAGATTTAGTTGAAAGTCTTCCAACAAATCTTTACTTTTCAATTAAGCAAAACATTTCCAGGAGTTAGAAACAGTGTCTTTTCTATTTTTTTAATTCCTATTTTCAGTTTATTTGTCAAAGGATTTGACAAAAGTCACTACTGATCTTGCCACACACCACGCACACAGGAATGACAGGCCATCTAATACAGGAAGTACAATTTAAAGAACAAATACATTTCACCAGGGCATTTCAGATAATTGATAAACTACAGTTCCTCCTTGTTCACAGAAATTCTTGGCAGGTGGCATTTGCTTGTCTGTTTTGAAAGGACTGGGTATGATTCAGTTACTCCAACTCAAGCCATTTGAAGTTAGTTTAACAGAAACACCATCAATGATGATGCTCCCACTAGCCTATTTTCTTGCAGACTTGAAAGAATGCTATTAACTTCTCTTCTGATGGCTAAGAGATAGAAAACAGTATATGATTTCTTCTTTTTATAGAAGATACTGAACAGTAATAAGGATAAAAAACTAATCTCTATAATATTTTTCTAGACAGCATAGTTTATCCTCAGGAAATCCTTAAGACATCCCAAAAGCATTCCGAAGTGTAATTAGACAGAATTATCTTTACTTTTCTCTCAGTTTTCTATTCTTCTAAGCAAAAGGTTGTTCTCACAAACGATAGGCAGAGGCATGTGAAATCCTACTGCTTTAGCTTTGGATGTGCACAGGGGCAGATGATCTACAGTATTTGTAGTTTAAGGGATAAATGCCTTAAAACACACTCTCCCCTGATGCAAATTCACTCTGTTCAATGGGTTTAATGTTAGGAATAAAGCTAGCTCCCTGTGTAGTTATGTATACGACTAGTTTTTACTCTGCCATAACAGAAAATGTGCTTGGTGATGGTCTGGGTGAGAGGATTTACAGTACCTGTGCACTCAATGTCTCCAGAGGACTCTCCACTCTTGGAAAAGCCATTAGCGGAATTCCTCGTGGGTCTTCAGGCTTCGGTTTAGAAGGAGTTCCATGAGTGCCTTTAAAGTTATGGACAACACATATCCCCTGTGTAATGCAGGGAAAAAAAAAAAGTGAGGTCAGCATGTTCTGTCCCTAGGAAAAACTCAAAGGGATTACCATCAGGGGTCTCACAACTGCCAGTTTTTGCAAAGAACTTAACCTGGGTTTTGATTCAAGGCATCATCTATCTCAGCCTTGGGCTACAATGCGTTTACTGACATAGTTGGGTGCAGTGGACTACCTTGGTAAATGGGTTCATTTGGCCTGTAATCAGGGGTGATGAACCATTCTCAGCCTTTTTACATTTTATACAGCAGAGACTCCCATGTCTGCTTTATCATCACAGAAACATGGACTACCCCGATGATGCATTTATTGGCCAAATATTCCCTTCAGACTCTGACCGTCATTTCCAAACAGTGAAAACAGCTCACTGGATGCCTGTATCTACCTCATCAAGCTCATTTAGCATCGTTCCTGCATGCTTCCAGCACAACTGCTGTGGTATTTATCCTACAAGCCCTTCCCTTGTGCATGACCAGACTTACGGCACCCACATGGTTGAAGCTAGTAAGAGCAAACACACATGGCAAGTTGGGGCTTGGGAACACAGCGTAAAAAAAACATACAGGAGCTGACACATCTGCTGTCAGAGCGATTCCTGCAGCCAGCTCCTTGCTGGCTCTTCCTCTTCGCTGCTCTTTAGACCTGAGCAAGGAGCAGGCTGCAGCCTGGGCGAGTCTTGTGCCAGCAGCCGGGAACCC
>NW_009230426.1:9387-47211 GCF_000690835.1 Fulmarus glacialis
CTCCCATCCAAGCTCCAGGTAGACCCCTTCCACCACTCTGCAACTGGGCTTGTGACACTTGCAGGGTGGCAGAAGGTCTGCAGGGCCAAAATGTGGCTGGGAGCAGGCTGTCACTGCTGGAAACAGGTACTGGGAGCACACAGAATGTCCTGACCAGATATATGGGGTGACTGCCTCTTATATTGCATGGGCTAGATTTTAACTGCCTGTCCCAGTGGGCATCAGACAAATTACCTACATTAAAGCAAGGAGATTCAGGTCAGAGGTTGCACACATCTTTTTATTTAAAAGTAACATGGAAATAAGTGATATGTGAAGGTTTGGGTTTTTTTTTTAAAGTACAGAATAGAAAAAAAATCAGTGACCGGACAATCTAAATTTAAGGGATGTTTGAAACCTAGTCCCTCCTGATTACAGGGATAAAGTGTCTGTTGCTATGCAATGGATAGTTTTGAAGCATATTTTGATTAAATGGAACTAGGCACATTTCTTGGTAGTAGTGAGAATCACCTTGACTGCTATTGTGGGCAAATCCTCAGCAAGCGATCTCTCAGCAAACAAAACACTTAAACCACAGAGCCAAGAAGGGAGCAAGTAACATTCAAAGTCCAGAGAGATGCTGCTCCTAGATTCTGTGGGAAGGCCTTTGATTCATTTTAATACATTTGGTTATCCTATGAGATGGTGAACAATTTCAGCTCAACTCTAAATGCTGTAAAAGGAAGTAGTTTTGTCTCCCAGGGAGTTTGTCCTGACCTTCCTTTCTATTGCACTTCTTTTATGGTCTGAAACAAAATGGGGAGCCAGACTACTGCTTAAAACCCCAGACAACACCCTGTATCCTACATTTTTGCCAGATACCAGGCAGACAGTGGGGTTTTGCAACACAGGGGTGTCAGAGAAGAAGTCTCAAGCATGCCCCCCTTTTGACATTAGTTGAAATCTACACAATCTTCAAAGCATTTTCCAGGACAGGTCAAGTAAGAACATGTACATTAATTAAAATAATCTTGAAATATATACAGTACACAAATGTCATCATATTAGGCTTATTAATTAGTATCAACCTGATTTGGTATTAGGATTTTCTGTGATGATACCTTTAATTAGATGGGGCTAGAATTAGTTCTTAGCAACTGGATTAATCAGTTGCAATAGGCCAGAACAGAATAGTAATGTGTTTGGTTTTTTTTAATCAGTTGCAATAGGCCACAACAGAATAGTAATGTGTTTGTTTTTTTTTAAACTGAGGTATTTTTAAAAGGAATGCAGAAGGACCAATGGGCTTACCAGAAACAAAGCTACAGCACTCCCCAAGATGAAGCCTGCAATCACGTCCGAACAGTGGTTTCGATACTCAGAAACTCGATTTAGCCCAGTGAGGAACGCAGCACACAGGGTACCCAGACACAGCACAGGTTTGGCTAGCCTGCTACTCTTTGTTTTAATTGTGCTTGTGATGTACATCTGAAACAAAGGGCAAGCCAAAAATGAAAAGGGGCTCTGCCAGAAATGCATCTTTTTCCACCCAGACAAATCCGAAATCAACAAGGATGTGACAAAACCCATGATTCATTAAAAAAAGCATTGGGAAATGGAGGAAGAGGTTTAAGGTAATTCAGAGAACACTTTTAAGAGAACTGTTAAATGCTGTTTCAAGATGTCAAATCCCCATCAACTGTATTTACATACTGGACTTTTTCTGAGCTGGTATGTACAAGCTCGGTTTACTGACTTCCTAACTTGTGCAAGTACTTGCTCATATGCTAGCAAACATGCACTCTGAATGTACATGACTAAATGTTTGCAAAGGGAGTCAAGAATTTATGTTTATACTCCTGCAGAAACTGTAATGTGCACATGATGGAGTGCCTAGCATCCATACGAACTAGCTGCTCCACTTTTCTAAGTGGTGTCAAGTTTAAGAAACAGCGAACATTAGGAGAAACCATTCCAGGCATTTTCTCTGCAAGATGAAATGAATCACAGAATATGAGAGAGATTTCTTTCAAAACAAAGTTAATTCTGAAAATGTAATTCCAGGGCATGAAGTTTCACTGTGCTCTAAATATTTTTTAATGAACTCCACATGTTTTTGGCAGTTTGTATTTTATTTTAAATGCATTTTGACAGAGAGAGTAAAACCATGTGGGTCACAATTAGCAGCTAGTCATTAATTCCAGATCCACAAAATGACAAAGATCAAGCAAACCAAGTCTGATGGCAAAACAATTCAATAAAATCCTTTTCAGCAAGGAAGTATGGATGCCTGCATGATTTCCAAAGCTTTGATAAGCAAAGCAAATACATCAAATACATTTGCCAGAAAGGTCTCTAGATGATACATTGCCTCCCATACATGAAACAGAATCAGGAAGATACGTTTGAAAAATTCAATTGATCCTGATTACCAATCAGCTGGTAAATGAACCTGATTTTCACATAGTGTAGATCTAATCCAGTGAATGTACAAGCACCTGTTCTGCTGGGGAATGGGAAGATTACAAACCATGGAAGTGTCTCTTCCAGTGTTTAATATCAAAAGATGCCATTTTATTTGTAAAGAAAAAATATGTTCTTTTTTGGTAAAAATGAGTAAAATCACCAGAGCTGAAAATATTTCCATTCTTGACCCTTTTTCAGTTGTCAGAAATGGAAATACGGTTCTGTTAGTCTTCTGGACAAAAGACTCTGTAGAAGATCCTTATTGTTTTAATCACATCTGCAATAACACCACAACTGGGATCTCTCATTGTGCTGTCTGCAAACCTCATCTTTCTCTGGGATGACTTCATTTCTGGGGAAGGGCACTGCTGAGCGCTTTGCCGTGGGCAGCACTGGTATCAGAGTGGGGCTCTGCAGGGTGGTGGAGACCCAAGAGTTGTCCTCCTTTGTTGCTGCTGCAGCAGCTAAGGACACCGTGCTGGCTCACGCCACCGGTCTCTGGCCAAGATTACAATGGCTTGGCGGGGGTGAAGCTACGTCAGGATTTTCCTGTGCCAGTGATGAAGGAAGGATGTTTGGCTTGGTGCTTCCAATTGCAACTATCAGCACAGCTTGCTTCACACGCCATGATCTATTTGGCAACCATGAGCAATTATTTTACTGTATTTTAATGCCTGTCCTTTTCTTCATAAGCCAGGTATACAGAGGTCACTATGGTCTGGCACATTTTGGGATCAAAAACCAGAAATTATATCCATTCTGAAGGTCACTCTGTTCATTGCCTTTCATATATTCCTTTATTCTGCTGTATTGTGTGTATCTTTCACTCCCTGTCCATATTTCTTTTCCCTTCTCCCTGACTGGGCCATCAAAGGTCCCTGCTGCTGGCTTCCCTTCACTGTCTGGTGTTAAAAATGTTAGCCCTAAATCCAATACAATACGTAACTCTAGAAGAAGGGAAGTGATGCAGCAACCACCTGCTGGAAGGGAAAGGGACAGGCCAGAGAAACCAACCAGGGGAAGGCAGATCTGACTGCCTCTGGACCTGAACCTAGGCAAAATTATACTTTCACCTGCCAGGAAACTGCAGTGCTAGACTTCTAATCGCTGAATTTGCCAGGTGTCTGCCTGGGGAAGTGAAGTCTTCTGCCCTTAAGTGTGCTGCTGAGCACATCATTTAAAGGTGAATTCAATTTACGAACTGGAATATTATGATGTGTAATAGCACTGGGAATGGGACTAAGCTACCGGAGAGGTTCCTGCTTGCTTTGTTTTTCCAACCCAATACCTGACTGCAGCACATGCCTTGAAGTGACAGCTATCAACTGAGCGCTAGGCGGCAATCTTGCCCCAGCCTTTGCTGGTAGGTTGAGCTGCACCTGACTGTCCCCAAAACTCACGTTAAGGTTCTTCTTTGGAAACAATAGGAAGAAAATGTGTGAATAGTTACCGCCCATCCTTTCACCCTCTGCATTTCTTTTAGCAGAGGCCAACTCAAACGAGCAATAGAGAGCCAGATTGCCTTCCTATTCTCACCAAAGCACTACTGCGGTTTGCAGCATCCAAAGGAAAAGCATCACCTCTTTAAAGCAACAATGCAGTTCTGCTGCGACAACTGCAAACCCTCGCTACAGAGAACAACTCATGCATGCTTGTTTTCTTACAGGTATGAGATGAGTCTGGATCTTTGGGTTACCCACATGGGAGAGTTCTCGTTTTTACAGATGGGAAGTATCTAATGGATTTGAAGTTTCACACGTCTCAGAAAAGAGAACATTTTTAGCAATGAGGGTAATTAACCATGCAAACAGATTCTCAAGGGAAATCTGTTAAACCCTCATGAGAAGGGTTTAAAACAAGACAAACTCTTTTCCCAGAAGATATGCTCCAGTTCATCCATAAATCACACCCTGCGCTCAGAAATAACTGGGAGAGCTTCTCCATTCTGGTCAGGCTTCCTGATCACTGCAGTTTGATCTTTATGGTCCTGGTCCCTAAAGCCAAGATATTTTTTAAGATTCTCACAATGTGTTTATGCTTTCATTTAGAGCATGTTTTCAAAGCTTTGTGTAAGAGCCCAGAATCTCAGTGAAAGTCACTTACATTTGATTTCCTACACACAGGTGTTTTTGAAAATTTCCCACAATGCTATTTATACGGTAAACTTGTTTACAAAACTCTAAATGTCAAAACCCATTATTTGATGGTTGGGAGAGGGAGGAAGGAAGTGAATAGAAAAAGTTGTAAAGAAAATAGAATAAATCATATAAAAAAATAAACTACATATGATTTAACTATATAAATTATCTATTCATCTTCTTTGCTGTGCTCTTATCAGTACACTCAAGCAGTGTATTTACCAGTGTGCAATGTATTATAGTAGCATTCATCCTGTGTGTAATTCCTCTCCCATCTTTTTCAGACAGACAAAAACATAGACAGTCAAGGAGGCTTTTTTGTTTGCAAGTTTAAAATAGACAAACATACTTGTGTATATATCTATGTATTTATATATATGCAAATATATGCATGTATGTTGTATCTATGATGAGAAAGGCAGAGTGGAAGAAGTTTGTCTTGTCCTTTCATCAGAAAGTGGGGAGATTTGTGATAGTTTATTTTCCTTGGAAAGTTCACAATTTCATACCAATACTGGAAAATTCTGTGTCCTACAAGCTTCACAGACAATCTTTTCCTTTACTACAGAGATTTCTACACTAAGAGAGAAGCAGTGCCTTTGACAGTGGTGTTGTATTGTAGAACATGATGCAGTCTCCTAGACACTCAGTGCAGCTGCTCAAGTGCCAAGGCCTTGAATTTCATTGATTAGTCTGGTAGGTGTTAATGCAGAAATGGAAGAAATTGTTGATTTGCTGTAGTGTTTCCTGCTCTTCAGAATTTCCCAGATGTTGAAAGTTTCATGTCCAGGCATACTGTATCACTCTAATCTAGTCAAGAAGCAACACACTTGGGCATAAGCGACAGATGCCAAGTCGTGATCCAGTGTCATGAGGTAGAGTCTTCTAGCCAGATGGAGGTGACAGAAAGCATTACTTGTGGATGCTGCTAGGCAAGAGCTTAGCTGAAGAATCCTAAATTCACTACTAAACCATCAGTGTAAGTAAGTGATTAGTTGTATCTTTCAACCATAGAGACCCAGCTGCGACTGTAAAACAATTCTCCTTGCTTTCACTCCGGAGGCAAACAGGAAGATCAGCAAGGATATCTACCTTCTCTCTACAATAAGAGGTCCTCCAGTTGTGCTGGTGAAATACTTTAGTTTTCCATGTTCTGGTTGAACACTACCATCTGTTAGATGTCCTTGTCATTGACTCTTCCATGACCTCTCTCAGAAGAGTATGAAGTAACAGTTGTTTAAAAATGATGTAACTGGGATACCCATATGCAACATACAATTTTATCATCTGTTTTTTGATTTTTACCAGAAATGTTAATGAATTAAGGAATATTTCTAGCCTTGGGAAAGGTACTTAGAAGCATGTGTTTCTAACTGTACAGCAGCATGTACTATGTACAGTGACTGCCATCTCTTCTGAGATACATCTGGGAGCCTAATAAATCCTAATTTTTGTGTAAGTATGGAAGCCAGGGCTGCCGGCTCTTTTCTCTTTCCCCTACTTTAGGCATACAAGATTCATCTCTGCCTGCAGAGATCACAAAAGTGATGCTTTGGGTTCTCCTCAGCTTCTTTGGCAGGTGACAAGAAAAAGCCTAGTTGATAAAATATGAAAAGCAGATTATTAAAAAAACCAAAACCAAAACAAAACACAAAGCCAAACCAATCACAATGGGAGTACTGTCACTACCAGACTAATGAACAAACCAGTACAGAGACATCTGCAGAGGATACTCAAGGTTCAGTGATGGGAGGATACTCACGGATCTCAACAGACATCTATACGATGAAGGACAATGTTTGTGCTGATCCCATTCTCCTGCCTCCTCATGTTTTATTTTTCTTGCTCCATGGGTCAAATCTTCAGCTTTATGCAAAATGCAGCTATTACTAACCAAATACCCTGTGTTTTATATTCAGCAGCCCACATTATCACGCATATTAGAATGAGCGAGACACTGCTCAAAAAATTGTGCACAGCACAATTATTAAACAAAGCTAGATGTGAACACTGCACTTCTTGTGTAATGTTCATGTTATTCCCAGCTGACAGGCAGAGAAAAGACAAGTGACAACACCTTTAGTGCTAGAGGGTGTCTTCAGGCAGAGAACTGGGCTAAAATTGGACTGTAGGCTGAAATGCCTTAAGGACAGACTTTCATGACCCTGGAGCTCAGAAATAACTCCATGGCCTGGCTCCACCTGGTATCTTACTACGTGGGGAGAAGTGCAGGACCATTGCAGGTACTCTTGAAAGACTAGGGCTCAGAAACACTGAACTACTGGGGACTTAAGTTCAGGAAGGAAAAGCATTATTCCCCTTCAGTTGTAGAAATCAGCCCATTTATAGAAGACTTGCCTTCCTAGGAAACAAGGGAGGTTGGGCAGGGAAAGTCCATGAAAGGATGTAACTAGCTTAGGGCAGAACCAGGACCAAGCCTGATCCTGGAGCTTCCACCTAAGGGTTTATCATGATGAAAACAGCTGCTACAACAATGTTGAGTTTCTTGGGAACTGTATTTCACACATGGTTGCTTATTGTTCAGAAGTAATGTGTGCAAAATGTTACAGGCTTTCAAAACACTTCCCCACAAATCCTGATCAAAGGAGTTACCAATTTATATAGCCGTCATTATTCACGCAACATTCAGTGCAAACAGATGGATATTGAAACAGCAGCGGGTGGCCTCTTCATTTTATAATAATAATGTGTTGTTTTATTCATCTGCCTCCAAGACCAGGGTAAAATATTCAGTAAATACCCTGTCATTAGTAAGTCTAAAGCTTTTCTCAAAACCTGATGACCTACAGACAGACTCTGTCACTCATTTGAGTCAAGTTATTGGCGGAAAAAAGACCTAGTTAAGCCATTTTGAGATCAGAACCAAGCTAAGTCCTTAGATCTTAATGGCAAAACCACCAAGGTTTTCTACTTTGTGAGTAAATTTCTTGGAGCAATTTTCAAACATTACAGAAACTTTAGCCAGAGAACACAAAGGAGCAGCTGATCTGCTGCTGATCTACACAAAGGAGCAGCCTTCACTAGGCTTTTAAAGACAATTTCCTTCCTGACAGTATAGCAATGTCACCTTGTCAAGATGTCAACTGCGGTCCTTTTCTCTGTGATAACAGCAAAATTCTGGCACCGACTTTTATTACAACCTTCTTTGCATGGGGAATTCAGGTCCTGAACAAGGGGAGCAAAATTCAGCCTAGTTCAGCCTCCCATTGAAATGGCACAATTTTAAATGTTCAACAACCCATGGCATGTGAACAAAAGAAATAGTAGTGATTCAGGACCCATTTAAGCATCACCTTCATTTTAATGTTCATGAAACAGAGGCAGGGAAAAGAAGAGGTTGAATGCATACTCAAAGGCCTCTGAGAAAATCAGAGACAAAATCTGAGAAAAGCAAAGACAAGATTAGGACCTCCGTCTGATACAGTGCCTCAAAAGCAATGAGCATTTGATTTGCTTATACTAGGATTAATAAAACAGAGAGAGAAGGGGATTTTCCCCTACAGATAAAGAAGAAAGCCCTCCCCCAAACAACCCTCTTTTTCTTCAAAAACCCATTGTAAGAAAATCTAGATGCACATACAGAAATCTCTCATATAAGTTAGCAATCACCACTGGCACTCACCGTGGCATATAAAGCTGAGTAGATGCTCAAAGCAGCATGTTTGGATGGAAAGGATCTTCTTGCGTTTTCAATCACCTCCACATCCCCAGTGCAGATGTTGCCGTTGTTTATGAACTGGTGGTGGGCACGACAGTCGTTTCCAGTGTAGTTAGGTTTACATACAGTCAGGAAGTAGGGAGCCAAGTTCCCAGTCACGACCTGGCCAGCATTTACAAATATGTCAGTGGCAAAAAGTCCAAACGCAAACACTCCTGTGAGGAAAGGTTAAAAATAATGATTATTCAAACAGGTTTAAAAAAAATTTTGGTACCTGAAAGGAAGAGACATAATGAGAGGTAAGGGACCAAACCCTGTGGTCATTACCCAGAGAAAGCCCCCGCTGACTCCAGCAGACTCCTGCATCGAAGGCATGACACAGAAGACCGCATGCTTAACTCTGACATGCTTAAGTCAGTGACTCCAGAAGGACTCAGAAACAGGCTGAAAACAATAAGCAAGAGCCTAAATAGTCTTGTGATTCAAGCTGTGAAGTAAGCTATGGATTTCACTGAAAACTCTGCACCTATACTATGCCTGTAAAGTTTCCACTATGACAAAGACTCACAGCCTGCAGTCAAGTGTCACGTACACAAGTTGTTAAAAGTGTTTATGTATTTTTACCACATCTGGGCCAAAAAATGGTAATATAATGGCTCTGAACCTGAAAGAGCAGTGTACTGCTGAGACACAATACTGCACTTAACATAACTATCTAGTGTCAAGTACCTTTTGGATTTTGACTATTCACCATCTTGATGTTGAAAAATTCAGATCCTGATCTAGCAATATTTGGGAAACATCCTAATGCTTTGCTCTGGAAGACATTTCTACACAATTGCAGTTCAGCTCATGTCACTGGGAGCGCATACCCACAAATGCTATAGCAAGAAGCATTCACTTGAATGCAGGACCATTTCCAGGGTTGTGGAGCATCCCTTGCTCAATACTGCAGTTGTTGCATCCTCCACTGACTCCCCATGAGTGTTACCAATACCTGCTACAGCTGCTATGAACATATGAGGATCTTTTATTTGTATGTACTGCCTACATACCAAAGGAACAGAACAGCAGGTTTGCAGAAATGCCAAACCCAAACTTTCTGAAAAACTAAATGGGCTCCCCTTTCCTCCTTCCCATCACTAAGGTGGATTAAAGTGTCACAAAAATTTGGAACAAATAAATATTTACTTTTGGTGTGGCAATGTTGAGGGTCATGTATTTTTGCTTTCTCCCTCCTGTAGCTCTGTAAGCAAAAGTCATTTAAAGTATGAATTAGCTAAGATTGCTATGTATTTAAATATTACCAAGAGCTGGAGCTCCAGGGAAAACATCTTAGGAGAGCTGTGATAAAATCTTAAGAGCTGGCACCACCATGGTTGTAACAACTTCACTGCTTATCTGTACTGAGTTAAAAAAAAAAAAAAAAAGAAAAAAAGACTGCTATAGTCTGAGAAACAAAAAATATCAGGGAGTCAGCAGTCTAATGCAGCAGAAAATGCTTTACAGCAAATTAAAAAGAATCAAGGATATTGCCACCCACCATGCAGCTAACAGAAAGCAGAAGAGCTACAGCTGACAGAGTTAGGTCCTTCTGAACATTCAGGGCCTACCTACACACAGGACACTTGTACAGACAGTAACATAAAATAAAACCCGTAAATAAAAATGGATTCATTGTACGAGTGTCACATGGGGTTGCCAGTGCCACTTGCTCAGAGAGATGGTGTGACTGATACAGCTGTGCTGTAACATGAATTCCTCACTGGGGTACTGGTGGGAAGAGCCCTCTCCGTAGGGAAAAGCCCTCTCCGTGGGGAAGAGCCCTCCCTTGGGTACCAGCCTGGAGCGGCTGCAGGAGTGCAGAGTAGTTTGTCCTCACCACTCGTCCCCAAGGTTAGGAAGGAGCCTTACCACAGTGAAGACAATTTTGGGGACTGAGTTTATTACTATTCATTAAATGAGTTTATTATTATTCATTATTAATGAACTGATGTATGATCACAGATTTAAAAAGCCAGTAGGAGGTAGCCTTCCTCTGGTTCTAGGCTGCAGGACTGGCCCGTCTTTTTACTGGCATGACAGTCTTCCCCGCATTTACCCTGCGAAGTATCTGTGTTTAAAAGGGAAATGGAGAGGGCACTGACATTGCTCCTTTATTTCCTTTATCCCTCTGCTGGTATTTTAAATCCATGGTTTCCCACAGCTGGCTGGAACTCCTCATTCACATTAGCCAGTGCTTTCCTTTGAAGCAAGTTCAAAGCAAAAAGGCAGTAGGTATCTTTTCAGCCTGGTAAAACAGCAAGTTATGCCAGAGATGAATCTTGTTTTATATACGGCTCTTTGGCCAAATTTTTAAAATTTTTTGGCAGAGCTTGCTTTAAACGGTATCTTTTTGATGTATTGTGCAAATCACAGGGAATGCAGTGAGGATTATTACCCAGCCCTTTACAATACTTAGAGGAAATCTAAGAGCTGGGCAAATACTGCAGCCTGGACTTTATCGCCTAAGTAAGTACAAGCCAAGAACCAAGGTGTTACAGAAAAAGCTCATGGGCTTCACAGTTACTTCAATCTCTAGGCAGTGCACAGGTACAAAGATGGTCCAGTGTTCTTCTCCAAAACCAAGATGTTTTAACATCTGCATTTTCTCAACATTTGGTAGCACTGAAAGTGCTGGCCCAGATTCAACTGCTGAGGGCTGCAGTACTCTGCAGAGCAGCAGAACAAGCCATGGTTAAAACCTTTATCGTGCTCTGACTGTGATGCATATTGATCACTGTAATTCCCCTCTTGCAGTTGTGCCAAACTGCGCCTTACGAAAATCATAGCTACGTGCAGCAATGAATTCAGCTAGCAGGAGTTTAACCCTTGCAGACTGATTTACTCATCATGTAGTCTCTGGAGACTTTGAGATAGGGTTGGCTGTAATTGATTTGAAGGCTGTAACACCAGTGAGCCTGGGTAGTGGTGGAGAGTCCCCTGACGGTTTTTGTACCTCAGGAATCCATCTGTTCCATGGATTTGTTCATCGACCTACAGCAGCTAAGCTAACTGACCAGAGCATGAGAATGCAGTGACATGATTGCCCAGTTTTTAGAGGCAGACAAATCGCTGCTGAAAGGCTTCACGGGAAGGGTGACTAGCCCTAGCTCTTCATACAGCTGAAGTCCGTGATAGAATGCCACAGAGAGAGAATGGGAGAACGTGTACCTCTTCCAGACTTTGACGCTCAGGTGTAATGGGAGGTGATGCCATCCTGCTAAGGAGCACTGTGCTCAGTCTGGCCTAGAAAACCTGGGAGTGAACTTTAGTCCAGAACTTAGCATATGCTGAGAAAAGATGTAAACAGTGCAAGCCGCACGGGAAGAAGACCTACAGCTTCTACAGTTGGTTACTAGCAGAAAGGATGGACAGAGGCTAATTTCATTTACATAAAGCCACTCCTTCCCCTCATCCACACGTCATATAGTTTGGCTGCACAAAGAGGCCCTAAAGAAGGAGCTATTTCTGGAAAGGCTTCCCGACCTTTTGTCACTGTCCTGGCTCTCAGCTGTGCTTGTGTGTGTCAGGAGCAGGCAGAAAGAAGAGGCTAGAAGGCAAACCAGTAAGCAGAATGTAACTGGGAGACAGACTAATTTAGGCCAGAGATAGAGGGTAGGCTACTGCTACTCTCTTTAGCTGCCCCAGAGTCCAGGAAGAAGGCACTGAGGATTAGATTTGAACATGTCTTTACCTCCAGTGAGAAAGACCTGAGACAAACTAAATGTGCAAACCAAAAAAAGAACAAACAAGGAAACTCCTGTTCAAAAATGCTGAGGACAGACAACCTGAACCTTACATCTTTCCAACTCCATCTCAACCTGAACTAACACTCGCCCTGGCAGAAGAATCTGAATCTTCAGCAGCTTCAATTTTGAATGCTTCAGTTTTAATATCTCCACTTACACCTCCCCCTAAATTGCTGCCAAAAAGTCCTCCAAGCACAAACCCATAATTTCCGGGCTGTCACTCACATGCTAATGGTCTTTCTCCTACCAAGCTCCCTGTGTGGCTGTGCCACCTCCAGCTCTGTCTATTGCTTTTGCTAACAGAGACATCTGTCCTGAAGAAGAAACAGCTCTCCTCGCTCACTGTAACATCAGTACAACCCCGTCTTCTCCCTGCAACTCGTGCTCAAGCTCTCTCTTCTTCCACCATGAATCTGTCTAACATCAGTGACTGCATCTACTTGTAGACTCCATGGAAACTCTCACTATTACAGACATCTAAAATGCCACTGATTTGAAACAAAACAAAAAAAAAATCCAGCAAAAAAAATCAACAAAAAACCCCTGGGAGTTGTAGAAGAGCAACTGAAGAGAGAAGTGAGAAGCCAGTGGGTGGAAATGAGAATGAGGAGGTAGAAGGCTTTATTAGGGAAAAACTATGGAACTCTTTAGTAAAGTGACAAAAAGAACAATGCGTTGAAGGGCTCATGAGACATCACAAGCTGTGCTCTCGAGTAGCATATTGTCATGTCTTCTACCAAGTGCATTTATTTAGGCACTCCTCTCTCTCCCAGTGCCCAGTCAATTATCTGAATTTGTCACACTCAACCTAATTGGCTTGGAAAACTTTCATATTATACATGCACACTCACACTCCCCCAATCCCGTTTCCACCCCTACGTTTTTTAAAGAAGATTAGAGTTTCAATGGAAGGAATCCCTGGACGGACTCATGGCTCTATGAAAATGCTGATCCTCAGCCCCTGTGAAGGTTTTGCTCTAACGGTCCTGTGCATCCAATAAAGCCATACATTTATAGTCCTGTGACTTATTCTCTGCTAAATCACCCTTCATCATTGTATCTTAAAGGGTGTTGTTAAAGGAGATCTGTATCATTAATCCATTTTACAACTGGAGAGATGGGGATTGCAGGGAAATTTATCGTCTGTTGCCATAGCGTCAGGAAGAGGCTCAACAGCAAGCTTCTTCTGAGCACTCATAATCTGATCCCAGGATTGGCTTTGATCTCCCAGTGAAGACTCCACAAAGCTCACTGCTCCAGGCATCTACTGCCTCTTGTTTCTGCCTGCTTCACCGGTGAGTGTCCTGCCTGGATACTGTTCCGTCAAGACGTAAGAAGGAAGACACGTGGTCTGAGCATGCAAGAAGAAATTCAGTTCCCAGTGCAAACGTACTCTGGAGCCTCAAGACTCCTCCCCACAGACACACAAGATTTCTTTCTTCCTTGTTGCTTCACAACTATCGGTTTCCATTCAGGCAACGGCCAGCCCAGAGCCTGGCATAAATGGGAACAGTAAGGTTTGATTTGTCCCCAACACAGTGACCTGTTTCTCATTGTGGAGGTTCTTCAGTGACAAGAAGGGAGACCTACAGTAGTTTAAGCAGCTGCAGGAGTTTAGGTTAGAAGCAGCACACCCAAATACAGCTTGAGCCCTGCTGAAAGGCAGCCAGTTAATAATAGAAGATGCATTGTTTCACAGTGAACTTCAGATCCAAGGCAGACAGAAGGATAAGGTCAGGCAAACTATGTCCTGCGGCTGCCTAGGGAATTGACATCAGAGCTCTGGGGTATATCTATCCTATTACAATAAACTCAATGTGTGTATAAATCTTGTAAACCTTTATTTGCTGAACTAAAGCCTTAATTTGCTGAAATAAAGCCCTAATTTCATTATTTAGCTGCCCACTGTGAGGTGTCACCATGCTTTAAATTAAGCTGTCAGCAGAAGCTGATCTGCGCCATTTGTTAACTGCAAATTAGGCAGGTCCAAAGTAAAAGCCACTGGTAACAAATTCATGAAGCACGTTGCATTTCTAAATATCTGAACTGGAGAGAGGCTACTCACATGTTATCAGGGCTTTGCAGGTACACAACTTAATCACATGGATTAGAAACCTAATATAATGAAATGCAACACAGTACACACTCTAGTCACCCTGCCAAACTGAGTCAGGGAGGTCTGAATCCATGATCCTGGGGGTATGATAGCAGCTGTATATAAACAGACTAAATCCTTGACTGAAACCACTCACTAAATAATGCTAAAATAATTTATAACCTCTATTTGCAATACAAATGACGAAGTAGAACACGGAAGCAAGATGGCAAGATGTTAACAAGGTACTGAATGGGAAATTATCACAAGACAGGGTGAATAAAAATACAAAAGGCTGTGTGTACTCAAGTTGGGAGACAGGGAGAAGAGACAGAGGCCCAAGAAACAATGACTCTTACCCCCTGGTTTCTCAAAGGTCCAGCATGTAAATGGCGAATTTTGGCAGCAGAATTTCCTAATAAAACTGCTGGGAGGGGTGGGGAGAGGAGGGAGGAGAGATGATGTGACTAAAGAATAGCAGGGCAGCACCAATATTTTAGACAGAAAAAACTGCTCCAAAGCAATTGCACACCACTTGTTTGACCTGAAAATCTTCAAAATAAATGTCTGTGGAAGCAGCTCTAAGAGATAAAGAGGAAGATGGAACAAATTGCAATATATATCAAAGTCTGATGTTTCCAAGCTAAGCCAGCTTTTTTTCACTGATAAAGGAATTGATTTTCTAAACACAGGGAACATAGCAGGTTTCACCAATCTAGGCTGCAGTAAAGGACTTGATGTATGCTGAAGCAAGTTGAGAGGCAGCCCTTCGCCACAACAGCAAATGTCTACGTGCAGAATCCATGCCTGGGCCAGGAAGCAAGAAGAAATTTTGGTTCTGCTGTGGACAAAGAACCATGGAGGGATTTAAGACAAAGCTCAACATTCAAGGTCCCCACTAAACTCAGGAGGGGAGAATCTTAGAAACAGACAGCTGCTGAGGGCTTGAGGAAAACAAGGAGAGAATAAGCAGAGAGCATAGTAGGCAAGACAAGAAAAATCAAGGAAAAGAAACACGGGGCTTTACCAACATTCCAGAAGAGTTGCAGGTTTTTGGTTTTGCTTAATTCTTTGCTCCACTATCAAAGTGCAAAAAAGTGCTTCATTCTGTATACATGAAGAAAAAGCAAGAGGGGAGAAGGCTCAAGTCTAGCAACTAAATCCAAAAGATCCCATGGAGACAGTATGACAAGGGTGCTTATCTTTCACATCACCAAAAGATAGTCTGGAGTTTCCCTTTTTGCTTCTCTTTCCTTACAAAACCTAAGTGGATGTTCAGTGAAGTATCTATAACTTTCTGCTTGTTTTGTGCAAAGCACATTGAGGCTACTATTCTTAAAACCCCATCTCTTCCCAGCAAGTTACAGAGCCAGAGAGGGAGAAAAGGCCTCTTTGCCTTTCTAAAATTTGGGAATAGCAACTCTCAAAAGCTCTCTATGATGTGCCTTGCAGGGTCAGGAAGTCGTGTCCATTCTTCCTGACACGTGAGCACCCAGACACATTGAAGGATTTTTCTCATCCTTTTGAGTAATACCAACCGTAATGACTTAAAGGCAATATTCCAAGGAGTTCAATTACTACCTTTTGCAGGTACTCACTTAAGACTCTTGTTTACACATTTGGGACAAAAGAAATCATCGGATGTGGATATTCCAATGAATTTGTACCAAGACTAAATTGGCAGCAAACTTCTTTGCAACAAGCCAGACTGCTTGCTAGGGTATCTTGGAAGACAACCTACTTAATCAGCTCTGTAACTTATGGCCCTCAAGTTTCGCAAGAGAAATGCTAAACGCAAGGAAATCCACGTATGAGCAACCTGGTAGTCTCTCCAGAGCCAAGCATCCAGGTAGCCTCTTTTTGGAGTAAGCAGCTGTATGGAGCTAACTTCCCTGATCATCCAGCACGGGCTACAGCTGCTCAGTCCACGTCATGTTTTCAAAATGCAGGTGGAGTGTCAAGGAAAAAGTGCCGTTATTTTTAGTTCCTTTCATAAATTATTTCAGCCGCTTTTCAACAAACTCTACTTCTTTCATTTTACTGCAAAGGCAAGGAGAAGGTTTCAGAAGAAAACAAGCAAACAATCAGTGTAGTTTAAGATGAGACGAACACTTTAAGCCATTTCTAATAACGTTAACTTCATTTTTCTCAGGAAAACAAATACAGCTGCAAAGCCAAGATTGATTTCTGTAGCAGGGTTCATATCCTACTACTCTCTGAGAGTTCACTGTATCATCGCTACACCCTTCTCTTCCACCAGAAGAGAAACAATAGCATGAATGCTTAAGAATATAAGAAAACATATAGAGCAAGTGCTTAGCCTCCACAGTCTAAGCTCTTTCAGTGCTGACCCCGCAGGCAAGAGTATTTGATTAGGGCTTTGCAACATGCCGAATGTGCTGGAACAGTCAAACAGCCCTGAGTGGCCCAGTGGACTCCGGTAGCCTGCTCCTCTCTTAATTGCAGTTTACCATCCATCAATATATCCTAGAGGTTATGTGAAGTTCAAGGGTATTTTACTTTTAACTGCATTCCCATGTCTTTTGTTTTCATCAGCAGCACACAGGCCAGGCCTGAGTAATGAACCACAGGTGGATTACCTCCACCCCCAGTGTGGCAGAAGGTAAAAAACCATTTCACTTCCTGACTTCCATGCATAAAGCAGGAGGCACACACAGAGGCGAAAAAGAGAAAGAAACACATGGCTCTTCCTCCTTTGCAGCATATATTTGCTGATGATGAAAACCTTAACACAGGATAAGACTTTCAACTCCATGCTCTGAGCAAGTATCCCTGCCTGCAGCCAGGGCTGTGCTCCATGGAAGCAATACAACCCTTGTCACAGTCACAGCAGACTTTTTTCTTCCAGATAAAGCTCAAAAATTCAGCAGTGACAGGGAAGAAGCGATCTAGATATTTTCAGCTTTTTTTCCCATCGTTTCTTTTAACTCAGGCTGTGAATTCAGACCCAGCTCTCTGTAAGATGCAGTGTGTAAGGATGCTTTAACTCTAAGAGTATACAGGGAGGGAGGTGCCATGATGCTCTGTGGGCAAAGCCCCTCCTGGTCAGTGGGCAGCCATACTTACCACCGGCCCATGCCAGCAGTGAGACAAGCCATCCCATCCCATGCATGAACTTGGGACTTCTCATGAATGAGTAAGAAGGAGGGAAGCTACAGCCCCTTGCACGTGAGTTCAGAGCCGCCCTCTTCTCGCTCTGCTGCTACAAGGAAGTAATAAGTGAGCGACCAGCCCTTCTTTATCACTAAAGACCGAGGGGTGCGGTTTGGGCAGCCTTACATGGCTGTGAATTGGGAAGCCTTCAGAGGACAGCCAGATTGCCTGTCAGTGCCACAGCTGAAACACACGCTGCAATGCTGTTCCTCTTCCTGCTCCAAAAGAACCATGGGATGATCCCCTCAGTAAGGTCTCATAGACATTTTTTCCACTAATGAACAGTGTGAAAAAGGCATAGCGGTTTGCAAGCACCATATAAAGCAACCTCCAAATGGTTTGGTGACAGAACTTCTTCATTTATTTCTCAGTGATTAACTCAACGAAACCTATAACAATAACCAAATACAATAAATATAAGAATGTTATTCTGAAGTGAGCTCTGGGCTTTTTTACACTCTGCTCAGCTGAACGTTGTGTGGCAGAGCTATGGATGTTAAAATTAGAGCTGAAAAGAAAAATGCCAAAGAGATGGGCTGGTGAGGACCAATTTGTAAGTTAAATGGACAGCCTACACAGAATAGCAATGATGGAATTATTCATATGAGGATTTGATTGGCATAACCTTTCTTCAAGGGTCCAGAAGAAGCATTAAGCTCAGCAGAACAGGATATAAGCCAGCTCCAGACAGGATGATACGGCACATTTTGAATGTTACCTTGCAAATCCCAAGAGGGACTATCCTGCTAAGGTGGAAGACGCCTGCAAAGATTTCACAGCTTAATTAATTTTGTGGTGTAGATTATTAGGATGTTTCGGTGCAAACAGGGACTAAGCTTGCAGTGCTCAGGATGCTTACCTATAAAACGTATTATTCTTCGAAGCAGTGGGTTCAGGTAACAGCACTCTCCAGTCAAAATAGTTTTCTCTTGAATAATTAGGGTTTCTCGGGTTGACTTTATGAAATACATGGATATCTCACCAATAAAAATCTGCCAGGAAAGGGAAAGAAACGGAAGGTTAAAAATGACATGAGCAAACATCAAAACATGGGTGTCTGGTTCCAGCCCACAGAAACTACTACACAGCAATGTGTCTTTGGGACACTGCACTTCCACAGCGTGGCTACACTTATTCACTTGAGATGAACTGACATAGATACAGCTCCCAGCCAAGAAAAGGATCTGTCATTCTTGCACTCAGTGGCAAGACACAGAAAATATTAGGCCTTCTTACACTAATTCCTGGAATACAGGGGGCAAACAGAGCTTTAATGAATACTGTGGATCACAGAAGCTCCCATTTTTATTGAGATTGGCTCGGGATTTGTCATGTCCTGCTATTAGCATTTAAAATTTACTGACACTATAGACTTCACAGATGGAAGGCTTCTAGACATCCAGGGAAGTGGAAAGTAATGCTGCAGACTTCCACCCCAACATTTTACCAGGAAGCCTCAGCAATATTGGATGCTTCCTGCAGTCTCCACACCCTCTTAAACTTATATTCGTCTAAGTCTGCCGGATAGGTTACAGAACTCCTGCCAACTTTGAAAAGAAATTTAGATGAAGGACATCCCTGCAATGAAAATTGATCTGAAGTCACAAAACTTTTGGGGAGGTCAGTGAAAATTCTGGACAAATACATCATATTTGTGCTAATGAAGTAAAAAGTGCCAGGGTATGGGTGCAGCACAGCCCATCACCCATACTGTTACATTGCTAGCATGGTCCCTGCCATAGCCTGGCCTGCTGACAGAAGTCTCTCAGAAAATGCCCGCGAGGAAAGCTGCATGCAGCCACTGCTACTTACACAGAAGGAATTTAGCCATTTGGCCACAGATTGCACATGCCAGCTGGTCTGAGGGCCAGAGGCCTGTTTTATTTACTAAATGTCCTGTTCTATTTATTAAAACATAAAAATGAAGCCTCCAGGGATCCATTGATCTTGATGTTATCTGTGCTTATGTATTACGTATTTTTTTGTGATCAGAACATTCATGCTTTCTATAAAAATGGTAACTGCTTCCCATAGGAGTAGGATCGGTATTTCCTAAGCACTCAGAATTTAAGTCTCTTGCAGAGGGGTCTATCTGCCCTAGCTAAAGCTGGACAGAATTTGATCACAGGCTTCAGAGGCAGCGATGGTCCACTCACAGTGGGCACTTCCTAAAGTCCCACCTAGCATGTTTTGTCAGGAGGCTTCAGAAGGGGAAACGTGAAGCCTTTTAGAAAGACAGAGTTTGTAATGAAAGTCTTCAGAGGAAAAAAGAAAAAAACAGTCTGAAGTGGAAGAAATGAACTCTTAAAAGTGTAGCACTCAAAAGAACTAATTTAATACATTATTATAGGACACACAAGAGGAATCCATAGTGCTAGGGAACGGTCAGAGAAATGTATAACAAAAGTGTGTGCACACACATACATGCACACAGACACCCAGAGTTAGGCTAAATGTCAAGAAACTAGTCTTAGTTCACTTTGACTGTTGGAATGCTATGTTGTTTCAAGGGCAACAATTTATCCTTATTAAGCCAGATGAGCATCCTTATTGATTATTGACATTCAAGCCAAGTATGCTCAACCTCTTTATAATTCTAACGGCTGATGGCAAGAGATGTGGAGTTGTGAAATGTATGTCGATAATGGCATGTGGGGGCGGGAGCTGATGCATGGAAGCCGCACTGAAATATTGCCTTTATCCCGTTTCACTCCATCTGCTCTTAACAGAATTGGCAAGCAGTTCAATAAGCTCAGCTCACTAACTACGGGGCTGGGAATTAAGAAAAAGACCATCTGCACTAAAGCAGTTTAAAAGTGACACTCTCTTTCAAACCGTTTATTATTTGAATTATGATAATGTTCAGAAGTTTGAGTTAATGCTTTGGCTCTCTGTCTGCCTGGGGCTGTACATAGACATTGAGAGACAATTCACACCCTGAGGAAATTCTACTCTGTGAAGACATGGGTTAGTGGACGTTAAAAAACTGAAACTTTTCAAATTAGACAGACTTAGGTATAAAACATATTAATAATCCTCCTTTAACAATATTTCCATTTTTAAAGTTCCTTTGCATCAGAAGTTAACTGAGTATTTTCCCACTTCAATTCCCATCTTTATTTCTGTAAATTTAGCTGTCTGGCATAATCCTAGCAACTTCCATGTGGATAGATTTGTTCCACTTAGATTTAGGAGTAAATCTTGCCAGGCTATACATCTCTTCAATTCCATTACACTGATTTAAGCAGAGTTATTCCAGATTTCCTATAGTATAACAGATCAAAATGTGATTTTTTAAGCGAACAGTGCCTTTGGTTTAATACAGAGTTTAGGTGTATAGTAATAATGCTGTATTTGTGAGGTGATATAAGATGATTCAACATAACTGGGCTATTCTTATGGTACCATCTCTGGCACTGAATTTAGTTGCCTGAATTTGAGGATTTTGTTTACTTGTATGTTTAATGTGGGGTGTAGAAAGTGAGCCTTGCTGTTCTCTAAAAATTCAATGGGGGCCTGAGTACCTAGTTCTGATAGCTAATCTAGCTGTGCAAAATTGAATGTGGTCTGAATAGCTCCTCAAAGAACTGATTTTTTTTTTTCTCCAGGCGTTTCTGAAGTCAAGTAGCTCCACTGATTCTCATGATTTAAAACCTGATGATTCCGCATGAGCAAGGTCCGCATCCAGCCAAGTTGTCCAGCTGGCCTCCCAAAATCAATCACTGACACTGTTAAGTACCTTAGCTTCTGCCAGAACAGAATCAGCATCCCAGGAATTGGTACAATTCAGTTCTAAATCTGAAATCTAAATATAGACACACAGATATGGATGGAAAAAGAAAACAGCAAGCAAACTACTTATTTCCGTTTGGGAAAACAATGCAAGGTTAATGAAATGTTGTATCATACAGGCTTAATTAGTGAGTAGAAATGGCAAGAAAATGGCACTGGAGCTTGGGGACTGACAGCACAGGTGATCTACAGTCTGAGGTGATATAGGCAATAGGGATGCAAAGGTAGTGCCACTGGATGTGATTTTGTTCTTGATTTCCCGAAAACAATAGCAGCTCAACTACACTGAGGTTATGTTGCTTGGACACTCTTGCTCATGTTCCTTTTCATATTACTAGAAGGTAAAAATACTACGATTATGCCCCAAAGCCCCCGTATGAATTAGAAATACCTACCCAGCAGGTAGGTCCCATCTTCCTCTTCAACAGCCTTTTGTCCATGACAGATTTGGAAATGATAGTCCTTCAGCTTGTGAACTGGCATTTTCAGACAGTGAAATATCACATCTTCCCCTTTCGAGTTCTCAGCATAACACGAGCACCCAATATTACCTGCATTCCTGTACTGATTACCAACAGTTTGTTAATTTAATTACCAATTTAAAGGGACATGGAATCTTTATCTTTTCTTTTAATTTTTTTTCCTATAACACCTTCTGATAGGCTCACAGTCTCCTTGCCAAATGATTCTTCGCACAACTGCATTCTAAAAATAGATTGGGGTAAACATCAAGAAGAGCTGTTTCTGTAAGGATAAACTAAGATAAACCGTCCAGGAGTGAATCTGGGTTACAACCAAGCTGAGGTTGCAGAAGAGTGGCATCCTGGAGCAGCACTCCTGCAGAAACTGTGCAGTGGGGTGAGGGTGGGGGGCAGCCTTGAAGAGTTACATTCAATTTAGAAAAGTAATTATTGATGGTGCTGACAGCCAAGGATGGGTCCAGCTTTAAGACTTTTGTTCCTTTAACTAGCTTCTCTCATTCAGGACATTAGCCTTGTACCTCAATTCAAACCCTCTAGCAAAGCTGAGGACCGCACCCCTGCTTCACTCCCCTACCCTAGCAGCCAAAATCCTCCTCCTTAGTCATGTTTCTCCAAACGCCTGTGCATACGGAGTGCCACAATCCGGTTCCTCCTATGCACAGACTGGCTCGTCACGAGTCACGCTGCCCCAGTCTTGCCTCCTTTTTTCGCTGCCTCCCTTTGAACACTCACTACAGATTCACTGCAACTTAGTCAAACTGCTCGCCCCTCTTCTCCGACGGGGTCTGGCCCAACTGCCTCCATGCAGTCCCACATTGCTGCTGGCAGAAGCCGCATCTCAACAGCCTTCCTGCCTCTCATTCACTCACTCGCTCAGGGGCGGCAAATGGGGAAACACTATTTTTTTATTTTTTTCACACTTTCAGTGAACACTGGGGTTGTGTGAAAGTTGCCACAGACAGTTTTCATTTCAGCTGCCATTCCACGCAGATAAAGAAGGAGGAGCGTCGGCCAGGGCGCACAGAAGAGATGCAGGAAGCACAGTTGTGCCCGGCACTGCCTGAAGTCTCCCTGTGAAACAACACCCTTCTGCTGCTTCCCATGAAAAAGCACAACTGATGGCATTTCCGATCGCAGCAAGAAGACGGAGAGCCCATGAATTATGTGAAGTACCGCTGTCTGTCTTTTCTACATATAATATTCTGACTTCTGGGAGTTTTTAGATCTTTCAACTTGTTTACTCTAACAGCATCCTTGTGACACAGTCAATCCTTGTTAACACCACTTTATACATAGCAACCACATCCAGAGACATCCTATTACACACAGAAATCTCTGGCAGCAAACAAAAAACTGAACCTGGGTCTTGGGACATCATCGCTCTCTGTTCTGGGCAGGTTTCAGCAAGCTGTATGACATTTCCTGAATCCTCTGTATGAATGCGTGTGGCTGCATTTTTAATGTCACAAATAGAAAGAGCTAAATTAATCAAGTCTGCAGCATTCAAATAGCAGCCGACGGGAGGAGCAGATATAAGGAAGGCACTGGCTGTGGGACAAGCTGTGTGCAGAGCACTCAAAAACAGAGAATATAGGCAGATGAGGGTTATGGGGCTCAGCCCCAATCAGCCCTTTTCAAAACGACTCCGCACAACTCTAAAGCAGGCCTGTCCACCAAAAGGTGACCTTTGCAAAGTGCTCCAGCAGGTGTTTCATCAGCGCTGGCTTGCATCAGGCCAAAAGCAATTCTGCCCTTCTGCTGTATCTGAGGTCTGCGTGAGCACAGCTGCCTCTTCAGGCTCTACACAGCTCACGGCTCCATTCATCTCTCATTAGCTAAATAGCAGAAAATTTTCACTAGCAGTAGAGAATGCAGAGGCAGAGAATCACACAGTGATTTAGGTGGGAAGGGGCCCCGGAGGCCTCCAGTCCAACACCTACTCAAAGCAGGGCCAGCACAGACCGCAGCCTCCAGCAGTTGTGTTACGAATGTCTTCAAGAATGGAGATCCCATGGCCTCGAGGGGGGACACTGTTTCAGTGTTTGACTACTGCTATTGTGAAAAGATTTTTCCTAATATTTAATCAGTTTCTCTTCTTGCAGCTTGTGCCCGTTGCAGGGTTACCTCTTGTGCTTTGAACAGTCTGTCTCCATCTTCTCTACAGTCCCCACTAAAAACATGGCTCATGCTGACTTTCACTTAGTGTTGTTAGTTCCTTAATTCCTTAGATCTCCTTGCAGTTAGCCTTAGGCTCTGAGGGTTATTGATCTGCCATTCTACCTGCTACCTACAGTGCCAAATATTGACACTGTACAGCTGAGACTCCACAGTCAAACCCGGGCGGCAAACACGAA
The DNA here is from genome assembly GCF_000690835.1 of Fulmarus glacialis. Taxonomy (NCBI): domain Eukaryota; kingdom Metazoa; phylum Chordata; class Aves; order Procellariiformes; family Procellariidae; genus Fulmarus; species Fulmarus glacialis. The sequence continues at coordinate 33,338 of NW_009230426.1, forward strand.
GCAACATTCCTGTTGAGAAAAGACACCTTTGGAGGCAAGCGGTCGCTGAGGTCTGCCTTGGCCCCCTCTCCAGGACACAGTATTTCTGCTGTGATCTGCAGCCAAGACCCTGACCCAAGCCTTCCTGGGAGGGCAGGGGTTTTCCCTGACAACATCAGTACCATCGCTGGTCATGAGGACTAGGGATCAGCCGAGAGTTTTCTCAGACACTGTCTCATCTTTCCCATCACCATCTAGACAGATCTTCTCTAGCCCACAGGAATCAATGCTGTACTTTGCATAACTATAAGAGGAAATGAAGCAATGTCTTCAGATGAACATTGCAGAGCCAGCTCACCCATAATCTTCTGAGGACAAAACCTTAATCTGCATTCAATTACTTATTATCTCATTCTGGTTTTTTTTTTTTTTGTCATTGTTGTTCAAGGAAAACAACAACAAAGGACAGTTAAAAGTCTTTTTGCAGAAAAACGAAAATTGGTTTCTTTTATTCCAAGTCAAAAAGGCCGAAATCCGTGATTTGGATTCTAGCCTGCCCAGAAACCTCAATTGCCTTATCATTGTGCTCAAAAAACCCAATTCATTGTGATAAAACTGTCTACAATAATTATACTAAAGTTGTAATCAAGAGAAGAATTTTCCCACAGCTCTGTATTGTTCCTCAGAAACTGGCATGTGACCGGGACCCCCGGACACTTACAAAGTCCTGGAGACACTGGCAGTAGAAGCGCCTGAAAGTGTTACACCAAACAAACAAGTTGTATTTATTTTCCTGAATGCTGTGTAAATACCAGAATATAAACTTTTACAGAAAGTCATGGGCACACCTTTGCCTCACTCCTATGTATCCCAGCTTGTCATTCACCTCTTCACAAGCTGGCAAGCCTCAAAAAGAGGGTGACAAGCCACCACTCGAAGAGGACACCTGACAAGCCCCGGGGCTCTTCCTCCAGCCCCGTGAGCAACCCCAGCCCCCTTTCCCACAGTAAAAGGAAGGTATAGCTAAGGTATATATTGGCTCAGGGACCAAGCTGAAACGGAGGCCAGCCCTGAAAGCCAGGACCACGCGAGCGCTGTGTGTGGTACATCTCCTTGGAAAAGGGACGTATCCTTCCTTAACAAGGAGTAAGGGACACGCCAGACATGGACACTGACCTCTCCTCCCCACCGCTGCCCAGCTTGCCGTGCCGGCACAGGGGTGCAGCATGGCGGGCAGGAGACTGTAGCACAGGAGTCTGTGCTTTCTGGCAGCACCGTCACCAGCAGAGCTTAGGGATTTCTGCCTGAAAAAGCTGGGAAGCAGCTACTGTCACAGAGCTCTGAGCTGCATTAGCTGCTCTTGGTTTTCCCGGCATCTGCTGCTGAGCAGCCAGTGGGGAATCAGCCAACACAGGCAGAAATTCCCTAGCTTCCCTTCTAGAAATAAACCACTGTAGTAACATGGCTGTACTACAGCCAGAGCCAAGGAAGCAAGGTGGCAGAGAGAATAGGAAAACCATCTGAAGAATGATGTTTCTGAAGCTTGGGAGGTAAGTGCAAACTGTAGAGAGAAGTTTGAAGAGTTTCCTCCCGCTTCAGGTAAATTTGACAACACTGTAATTCATCTTCTAATTAATAATCAGACCAGTTCAGTTTGACTGATTCCAACATTATCTGAAAACAAATACTCCTTTACACAAATTAATAGCACCGGCCAGTTAACAATTACATGTAGGCTGCCACTTCCTCCCTGGAAATGGAAGGAAAGAAACTGAAGATTGCGTGAAAACAGTAGCGGCATTTTCTGTGCTGCTTTAACGAAACAAAGAATGGGGCCCTTGAAGCTTTCTGCTGCTGTTCAGTATTCATTTCCGTGAGCTGGCTCTCTTCCTAAGCCTCTCTGCTTCTCTCGGGCGGGCAGACTAATCACAATGGATGGAGCAGTGCAGGCAGCAGCTCTGAACTCTGGAAGGATTGTTTAGTACCAGCTGGGGAATCGGCTGATTTGCAGTAACCTCGTATTGGGGAAAGCTAGTCTTGAGGGACACTAATGAATGTGGCGGAGTCATCCCAGAATATTTTTAAGGAAAGGGCTTGAAAATTTTATGTTTGTGCAAAGCAACTTGTTCCACTTTAAACATTGTTTTCGTAAAGTTGTCATACTTGCAAAAATTGCCCCAGTATTTTGGAATTGACAATGCATTGAAATATTACACTTTCTCCCAGGCTCTGCATAACATGCTGCTCTGCGACAGGTCACTTTCAAATTCACCGGACCTGTGATCATGGAACTCAAGCTCCGGTGCTTAAACTTTCAAGCTGCTCTTAATTTTTACATTCCCTATCACTGGAAAACCAGCTGAGTAAAATACCTACGCTATACATACCCCCGGAAAAAGGTTTGCATTCTAAGACCTCCAACTCTGAGAAACCCCCCAATTATTCTCTGGCTAATTTCATCCTTCCTGAAGTACCTATAACCTATAATAAGGGGCTGTCTGTCTAAAGCTCTGTAATGCAGAGGTCAGCTATCCAAATATGCAGACATGTTGCTGTAAGCTACCTGAAGCCCAAGACAAAAGCAGTTTTTGGGAAGTTGGAAACTTTTGGTCCATTGAAATGCGGTGGAGGCAAAGACCAAAGTTCTGCGCTATTCTCGCAAGGCCACAGAGACAAATATCCTCCTTCTCACTCACCTTCCCTGGCCCCCAGAGACTGGCTGGTAGGTACACTACCCAAGTGCTTGCCATGACTGTCAAGGATGGTACATTCCTGTCTGCAAAAATTAACATGATTTAACCATAGCTTCTACTTGACCGAGAGACAGGCTGAAAGCATTCCTATACCCATCTCAGCATGACAACAGGAATGCTGGAAATTTAGTGGTTGGCGGTTGTTCAATAACCAACCGCCAACAATGTCAGTACAACTGAAATCAGCCTGCAAGAAGGGGAAAGTCTCTGAGAGAAAAAAAAAGGTATTAGAAACAACTGGCATGAGATGAAGATGAAACCATATGTATCTTATGAAGCTCTTTGTGGCACGAGAACCTACAGATAACTACAAGTTCAATCCAAACCAGACAGGATTCCAGGAATCCCTCTTTTCTACCAGTGCTGACAGCAAAATTTACTACTTGAGTTTGAAGATGTATGTTTCAGGGAATAAATCACTAAATCTGAAATAAAATGGCCAGTTGTTTCTTTACAAATAAAAACAAATTCTTCCCTATGTAGGTGCAATTTATTACTAAATTTACCATATCCTACTACTTTGCTGCAGAGATGCTAATACCACCACACTCAGAAAATTAAAAATGAATAAGGCAGATGAAAGCCTTTGAGCTATCCTCAGTGGAACATTTGGGAGAAAAATGCATTTCAGAGAACTGAGTCAGGCATACATGATTTTCATTTATTTAACAGTGTTGTCTTGAGATTCAGGCATCTCCCCTTGCAAGAAATTCTCATTATCAGAGACTAAGAGGTTACCAGTAGGAGCATTAAAAGACTTCTGTAATTCTGGTTTATGATGATTAACTACCCAGTGTAGCAGAAAAAAATGGTTAAACAGCATCATCACATGTTTCAAGAACCACAAATAAAACTGCAGAAAAACAGGCCAGTCTCATTTATTTTGCCACTAAAAGTGCAGGGAAATACACATACAGTGGTACCAACCCACAACAGCACTTCTGAGAAGTGTTGTCAGGGCAGAAATAAAATACACGCATTCGTTTTCCCCATGGCCACTGTCATAGCCAAATGACTGAGACATAACGATATTCCATTAAATTTACAAAGATGCTCCCTTTTGGCTTGTAAGCATTATAACAGCTCACAGCTATGCTGAAATCAGGGGTTTGAGTCCTCTCCAGACCTATGCACACAGGACTGCACTTAAACACTGCTTGTGTCTCAGATGAGGGAGCTCATACTGACTCCTAGACTATTTTCCATAGCTCCAGAAACACTGTTAACTCGTACCATGAGCGCTCCCTCGTTGCTGCTGGGTTCCACCCCTTCTAACAATCATCACTCCTCTCACGCCATGAGGTGTCAGGACAGTGGCAATATGCAGCCAACACAGAGAGATCAGATTAGCTACTGTAAATGCTCTCAGCCAAACCAACCAATTTGTTGTCAGAAAGTGAAGGAACTAGTGTCTTGCAAAGGAGAAACAAGTAATTGTAAGGGGGATTGGCATTGCCTTTGACATTGCCTTTGACTTAAGTAATTTCTTCACAGTGGAGCTGCAGGATGTCAGTGATTATTCCTGAAAGCAAAGTGTAGAGAGTGAAGCTACCACTTAACCCATAGTGAATGCACGCAAAGTTCCCTCCCATGAAGCACAGCTTTGTGGGTTCTTTGTGGGGTTTTTTTTGTTTGTTTGGGGTTTTTTTTGAGAGAGTACAATCATCATACTGTAAATAGAAATGGCTGCACTTGCTCCTTTCACTTAAATCCCTGGGAGATTCAACAGGATCAAACATCTCTTCCCAGACTGTGACAGTCTGAATGACAGGCAGCACCCATTTGGGTACCAGCCGAGGATACTCAACACTCTGAGTGGTCTGACTAGCAGTGCAATGCAAGGATAGAGTTTAGGGAGACTCTGAGCTCACCTTCTGTCTCATTTACTAGCTTTCTATTAATGATCATTGCGAAAACTCAGTCTGCAGAGTCAGCTACTAGCTGAAACAGAAGTCTGAAATTAGCCTGCAAGGAGAGAAAAGTCTCTCAGAAAAAGATGTGAATGAGAAATAAAGTGAAATTGCTCATACAAAAACATTGTACTGAGCATCAGTCAGGAGGACAGAAAAAGATCCCTCTGACGTACGCCCTAGTTGAAGATTAGCCCAATACTAACACATTAAATAATTAAATAATTTATTAGTAATACAATACAATAATACAACTAATGCAAATAATGCATTAAATAATGTATTAATACATACTACATTAAAAATGGAAAGAAAAATGTTTTCCCAGGAAAGTTTGATCTATTGTCTCCTTGAGATTGTACGTAGAGATCACAATGAAGCATTGTGCAAAGAGCCCTGTGCTGTTCCTGACCACGTCTTCTCTAGATGAAGAAGCATAGCCAGCGTAACGACATAGCATAACGCAAGAAGCAGAGCTTACTAGCTTATGTCCAGCACTGGATCCAATCATCTAGGGTGATTCCTGTATGGCATAGTCACACCAGCTCCACACAGCACTAAGCTGAAGGTCTCTGCACCCGAAAACTTTATTTGACATTCACTACTGTCTTTCATTCCTTGTGTTTCACATGGGCTATGGAAACTATAAAACCAGCATTCTTCATCTCCTGAAGACGACTCCACTTTGGCTTTTCATAAATAAGAGTAGCTAGGAAAAACTTTCTGGGCCACTGAAAAGAAAGAAAATGCTGATCCAGTGGAGCAAAACCTGGAAGGTTTGCAGCAAACTTTGCCAGAGCAAGGATTTAAACAGAAGATCCAAATACGGAGCAACATTCTTACCACCCCTTGCCCACCCAATACCGTATTGCTGAATCAAGGGACAAACCTCCCACTAACTTCATTGTCACAGCATCAAGGCATAGCAGCGACACTCAATCTGCCCTTACAAACACTGCCTGTGAAAGTTACTTCCCTAAACAAATGGCACTATGTTTATGTGGGGGAAGTTGGAGAAATGTATTTATTTTTTCATTTGCAAATCATTTATCACTGCAGCATAAAGTAAAATGAAAGTTTTAACATTCAGTTGAGTTCAAATACAGAAAATAACAGTTATTGCAGAGGATTTTCATAAACTCATGATGTAATCCAATTCCAAACCCCTACACATTTTCAGAAAGTGACCTGTATCAAAAACTATAGCCTCTTCTGCAGATCTCCTTCACATTTCTTATCACATTCTGTGTTACACTGTTTCATGCATTAAAATTACTGCAGACCAAAACTTAAAATGGACTATGGTGCAGCATTCACCTTTCACAAGTTACATCATGCACAACTTTCTGAAGGGATGCAAAGCAAAGTTAATATAAGAAAGAAATACTAAAGATAAAGAAATAAAGAGAAAGAAATAAAACAACAAAGTACACAAAGACACAGTCTGATAGGATTTTATCAATGTAATTACAAATGCAGCAAAGCTGGCTATTTGTGAAATTTACAACTTTCTGCACAGAAAATGGAGAAGGGCCAAAGTTTTGCTAATCAGTGACTGCAAAAATCTGTTTGGAATTGTATGTACGCAGCTAATTGAATATTTTCGTCTGCTCAGAACAGCTACATTGCAGCTTACTGGTTGGATAGTAAAGAAAATCAGGTAAAAAAAAGTTAAGTGGATGCGACTGCCAAAAAGAAAGAGATTATAAATCAAAAGGAAGTAGCATTCATACTTTTCTTTGTATTGAGCATCTTTCTGCTCATCTAAGCCTTTTAAAGCCCTTCAACAGTCCTTTTAATATAGCAGCAAATAATCCTGGATATACTGCATGTCTGACCCAGGTTTTACTTCAGCTTTATCCTGTTTTCTTATTTCCAGTAATACAACACCTTTGCAGCCTCTCTGGAGCCCAGGCAATTCACAACTAATCACTGCAGTGAGCAAGCTATTGTAAAAGGCTTAACAAGCTCTACCCCTCAGTCTTGCATTGTGATTACCTCAGAATAATTACTTCTGGAGATAACTGATGAAGATCATATTAGGCTAAGGCAAAACAGAGACCCGCTAAGTGTAAATCAATTACTGCTGAAAATAGAGGAGAGGGGACAAAGACATTACAGGACTATTGCTATTATTTATGGAGCAGTCGTGGAGAATTCAAATAATTTCTTATACTTACAATAGCTGTTGGAGTTGAAGCCAGCACGCAGTAGAGCACAAGAGGTGAAATGAAGCTCTCATCCTCTGTTCCAGGGTATGGTTTCATCAAATTGCCATCCTGACAGAAGAAACCTTGGATATGCACCTGAAAAGTATCGGTGCACTCGAAGTAGTAGGCAAGCAGAACAGTCCCAGCCATGATGACAAGCTGAAAATACAGCATGGTCACATAGAGACATTAGTTGCTTTTTTAACAGATGCAGCTATGCCTTCCAGCTACTCTAGTCCCGCAGACCATCCTCCCTTTATCGTCACCCCGACAGCCCTTGCAATACGGGTGTGTAAGCGTGTGTGTTCCTGCGCGTCCGCTTTGCAACATCTGTTACATAAACCTTTTGGCAAATGACACTAATGAACGTCTCGGATAGGAGTGGGTCCGTAACGCGGCTTGTAGAGGGACGGGAGCTTTGACAGCTACTTTATCAAAGGGCATGTGAGTGTCAACGGCAGCAACGATCAATGAAAGCTAGCGGGACGAGGGGCAGCGCTGCAGGAGCCACCAGTGACAAGCTAAAACCTGTGCACAGTGGTAGGGAGCTGGAAAGGATTATTACAAAGGATAAAGGAAGCTAAAGCCAAAATGCTTCCCCGCTGCAGCTGCAAGCTGGGGAATGTGCACCCTGTGCTAATCCAGAAGAGCCCTCTGTGTCCCAAATGAAGACTCATCCAGAAGGCAATCTGCCTCCTGCTGCTCACCTTTCCTTGGAGCTGCTGCTGCTTAGGAGTAAAGCTTTAGAAGTCTACTCAGAAATCCTGACTCCCCCAACAACTGCTTCCACTGGCTGGCTTCCCCACTCCATCACAGCTACTTTTGAAAAAAGACTCTGGTTTGAGTCTGGATCTTCATCTTTACACATATGAACTGCAAGGACCCTTTCTTGTCTCTTTTTTGGTAGTTTACTGCTGGCTAAATGGGATGATTGGAAAACCTCAGCTATCAACTTTTTTGTATATATCCACAGTTACTGCGCATGAGCTATTGTCAGTGTCTGCGTCAGCTTCCCACACTGCTTCAACAACACGTCTCAAAACTACCTCTCAAAGGTTGTCACCAATATCACCTCATGAAATTAAGTGGATATGCTAATTCATCATTCTTGTTCCCTCTCTGCCAGATGCAAAGGAAATCTCATGTCACAATCCTCATTACTTACAAAAATATTGATTCGGAAATTATGACAATTACAGGATCTGGTTCAGAACCCTCTTTATAGAGACTAGTTCCTCCTGCCACTATTACAAGAGTTGTCACATATACAAATTATCTGGCCACACCATAGAAAATAATAATAATAAATAAAGTGAAACAACAAACTTCGAAGTGGCTTGTTTTCAGTATTTTGCCTCCAAGATTTCTGCATGAAAACTGTGTTGCTGTGAGATTATTGGAAGAATAGACCTTTAAAAAATAATTTTGGCAACTCTGTCTCAAAGACACACTTACAAGCTATCCATGCATTACTTTGGCCTAACCTTGCACATAGCTCTGACATACAAGCCAGCCACTAAAGTCATTATGTATTTCAGTGGGTGTTTAAGACTAAAATCAGAAAAAAACATGAAATCAGAGAAATCACTGATGAAAGCAGAAGATCACAGAATCAGAGTGGTTGAGCTTGGAAGGGATCTCTGCAGGTCACCTGGTCCACTCCCCCTGCCCAAGCAGGGACACCTTGAACCGATTGCCCAGGACCATGTCCAGGCGGATCCTGAATATCTTCCAGGATGGAGACTCCACAGCCTCCCTGAGCAACTTGTAAGATAGACTTAAGCAGGGCAAAGTGAAGCCAAAGTTGAGACATTCTGCACCCTCTCCCATTTTTTACCTTCAAAATTAGCAATATCATTTTGTAGCCAGATTCTAAAGACCGCAGATTAATTCCACCCCTGGAAAATACAGCCTGGATTGTTTAATGTTTTTAACTCAACCAATTCGCTCTATGGATTCAAACATCAACTTCTGCTGATTACAGAATTATGGTACCAAGTGAAATTTATATAGACAAAGCACATAGCTCCTTTTCAGAAGCTCAAGCAAGTAGGAATCTACATAATTATTTCCCCAAAAGATGCATATTCTCTCTTTCTCCCACCCCGATCTACAGCATGAATGTAATACATCAACATAAAATGTTAATCAAGGATTTGTTTTCTGAAGATTTTGGCTTCCTTCTGATGATTCAGTAACTTTAAGATCCAGAAACTTGAAATCTACCACCCCACAATGAATTGCAGACAACCTAACCATGTGTGGCCAGTACAAGGCAGTTGCTCTCTGCCGCTCCTCCCTGCTTACACTTCTATGTCCTGCGGTGTCCCTTGAGGACAGCTGGAACTGGCTGAAAACCCAAAAGATTTAGTCTGTGTATTTTTTCCTATGCAATATCTACCTCTAAAGGTGAGTGAATAAATGTATTCTCTCATGTAATTTTATCTGGATCGTGTAGTAGTAGCTTTAGATGGAACTGCTAGAGTATTCAATTTCTTAAATGTGTAGCTGAAAAAGCACTTACTTTTTTTAACTTTCATTGTTTATCCTGACATTTTCAAGACCCCATACCTGCCCAAAAGGATTTTTTTTTTAACAAGCGTAAAGCAAGATGCTGTTATTTGTGTATTCCCCAGAGACGTTTACAGCATCCTGGATGAGTCAGTGGGATTCCCTATAAACAAATACAGTCCTATAATTAAGGACTTAGAAGACCTGAATTTAACTCTTTGAGCAGCTATAGATTTCCTGATCAACCTTGGGCAACTCAGTTTTATACATTAATGTCAGAGGAAGGCAATGACACTATCACTACTCTACCTGACGTGCCCAGATAAACACGTTAGAGATTACAGGATGCCTGGATATAGAGGTATTTAAGCTCAGTTCCAGCACCTCATATGCCCAGTGCTGTCAGAAGCAATCTGGCCCACCCTTCCTAGCCCAAACACACCCCCAGACATGTTTTAGGTTGCCAGCCCCAGCCAGCGTACACAGGAGAGAGATGGTACAATAGAGACAGTTTTCCCGTTACTGGGAAAGGGAGAAAGCAAGTACTGAACTTATACCCTTCTCTGGATGTCATATGGAAAAAAACACTTTTCAAAAAATGTGCTTTTTTGATACAGGAGGAAAATTTCATTTATCCCAAATGTGCTCTCTACCCAGTGGTTGCACAACTAACTTTGACCTTCCCAGTGCCAAATGCTGCCTCACTGCTGCATGAACCCCCCCACCCGTGTATAAAATACAGCTCTAGTTTGACTTATGTCAATACCACCTAAACCACCACAAGATACCTCAGTAATAAACCCAATCCCAGCCACACTTCAGTTTCTGTGTTTTGTTCTTTTGAGAAAGAAAAAACATATTATCTGCAAAAAAGAGATTTGAATCATGAAAACACCAGATCCCGTAGGTGATGCCCATCATCTGAGGGAAGAAATTAGACCTCCAGCTCAACAGACCCTACCACAGTCCCGTGATGACAAGGGATGTGAGGTACAGAAAGGACAGTTCAGCTATTATCACGAATGTAAGCAAAAGTTTCGCTGCTCATACAGCCAGTGAAGACCTGACCACATCTGGGTGGCATGTTCCTGTGCCTCATGTTGAGTATTCACTGCTCTAAGCAGCTTCTCAGCAAAAGGCAAACAGAAACATGGAGAACTCCTCTCCTTTTTCCCCTTCCCTTCCCTTTTTCCTTTCTCCTTTCCCTTCCCCTTGGTGACTATTTCATATGTATTTATTGTGGCATGAGTGAGGGTTTTTGCTTGTTTGTGCAGGGGAAATTCTAACTGTAACTGCTCAGCAGCGGTAATTTGTGACTGGGGAATGATCTGGCACGGAGGGCAAGAAGGTCCAGCTGCAGAAGGGGTGGAACTGGCTGGACGCAGGGATGCCAGAGACACGACGACACCCTGCAGGGGAGTGACGTTTCCTTTGGTGATGAGGTAAGAAACAGCCGCAGCTGTTGTCTTCTAGGTTGTCTTGTAGCTGTTGTCTTGCTGTCTTGTAGACATCCTGGGAGCGCTCAGGGGCCGCCTCTGGGCAGCAGAGGTGGGCTGAGGGATGGACCAATGGCCAGGCTGAGCTGCCCCATGCACCCGCCATGGTACGGGTGCCAGTGCAAGCCGAAATAAGGAATCTGCTCTGTGATGCGTCTTTGCAGACTCCATGTAGAACTGCGTATTGCGGTAGGACCTGCTCAATGCATTGTTCATTAAATTTTTCTTTCATATTTAAGCACAAACATGTGTTTAATTAGCCTCAAGGGGTACCATAAAAATTCCCCAACATTTGTTTTGATTTACTGGTCAGAGACCCTTAATCAACTTCAGTCACCTAATCTTTTTCCATTTCTAAAGCTAGGACCTAAAATAACAAATGCACAAATCCCTGATTTTTGTAGCCACAGTCATTTTGTAGCAGATAACAACTTTGCCTTTTTTCCCTATTTTCAGGTTTGCAGCCACTGAAGGAAGCAGTGAAGAAGAACAGGTAAAGAAGAACTTAAGATAAAGATACAAAATAGTCAGTTACGTAATTCAGAAAACACAATGCAGTTTAACACTGACATTTTACAGGATTTATTTATTAATCCTTATTAACTCATTTCCCTGAGTTTACTTGGGAAAAATTTAAAATGCTCAATAATTCAGTTTAGAAAAGCAGCCAATGAATACAAGTGTCTAAGGTGCTTAATGGCCTCCATTACCACAGTATTTAACCATGTCATAATCCTTAATATTTATCATCACTACTCCATTGTAAGGTAAGAAAATGCTCTTATCAACATTTTACAGAGAGGGGACAAAAGCAGAGGAGATCAAATGACTGCCCTTAGGTCACAGTAGAGCCTGTGGCACAGCCAAGATTTACCTTTCTTCTGAACCAGATTTTTCTGGATTAGTCAATAATCTGCACATGAAAAAGCTTAATGATACATGCTTAGGTCCTGATTCTGCAGAAGCTCATTTGTGATAGTGTTAAGGAAACACATCATGTGTCTGATTCAGCTTGGTTTCAGATCAAGCTTGACAAGTTGGACTCAAACAATTGGTGTGTGTTTTTTCCTCAAAGCCAGCTATTTAAATTGATTAATTCTGTAGCACTTAACACCTGTCCCTCGCCACAGCGTTAAATTCTGCACCACTCTACAAGCCCACACTGATTCTGTCCTTGCAGACCGTCCCATCACTGCACACCCTTCTTCCTCTTTTAGTTGTGGGAGTTCTCTGCAATCAAAAAATCACTTTCTTAAATGTCCAGGAAATATGAAGCTAGTCTTGCAATCTTCTTTGGGCAATTGGTAATTGTTTGGTGCAGGTGCTAATCAGGTATTAGTGTAAGATTGTGTCCTGAGAAAAGGAAGAGAATCTTCAAAGTAAGCAGTACAATTCAGTCACACTAATCCCAGGGCTACTGGGATACATCCAGAAATCCTGCCCTTCACCTTAATACTCTGACAGCGTAACTCAGAGACTACTGCACATCCAAAACAAAATTATTACAATACCAGATAGTGCAACTGAAGTCTCAGACTGCATACACTCTCTTCATTCACTGCAAAGCACTTCCCAGTTCCCTTAACAACAATCGGAAGGTTTTGGTGGTTTTTTTTTTTTTAACTGTTACCGATAGAAAAGAGGCCCCTGTTCTGCAAACAAGAAAGCAAGAGACCAACTCCATTTGGGAAAGGGACACAGAGCTGTAAAAGACACAGATTAATGTTAAAAGACAGTAGACCCAGTGGGAGACAGAGCTTTTTGATCAGCCTATACTGAAGACTCCCCAGAGTTCTTGATAGAAGAGCAAGAAATTGAGGGAGAAAAGGAAGAGGCGGTAAAAATTTCTCATGTACTCTCTAGCCATACAATCTCTATGTCCTGCAAGACAGGCATACGGCCAAAAATCTCCTTTTGCTGTGTGTTTTGTCACTCAGATAAATCATAATGCAAATCTATATGAATGAACTTGAAAGCCCCCGAATAGTGCTGGTATTGTACATAAAAAGGTAAATTCTTTCATTTTATCAGCCTTCCCACATGCTACTGATAATATATCTTACAATGCCTTTAATGTGCATGACTGATAATTGGAAAATTGTTCTGGCATACTACATTTTTATTCCTTCTGAAAGAAACCAAACCAGTATTTTGCATGAGGTGTTCCTTAGCAGATAGTCAATAAGATACCTATTGATATCCTTGCTCAGTTACTTGTTTCCAGCGAATTTGTTTCCAGTTAATGAACTGAAACTGTCACAATTTCACGAGCAGAGCACCACAAACCTGCATGAGTGTTTTCAACTCTCAACACACATGCTGTGGCTCACAGTTCCACCCATTTTAAGCAGATTTCCACCTCCCCCTCTGAATAAACTCTAGTGACCACTTGTTATGCAAAGCCTGAAAAATTTTGGCATGCTTTTTTGAGCTAGGTGATGAGAGCATGACTCTTGGAATAGACACACCGGAGCATCCAACACTCATAGCGTATGTGTGTCACGAAAACAGACAGACGAGCTATGTATAGGACTCCTAAGTTACTGCTGGAAGGAATTGTTAAAAGTGTGTCTTTGCTCTCTACCTGATAATATCAGAAATATTTAACAGTGCATCCCAGACTGTTTTGCCCAAGGATGGGTCCGGGTCCTTCTCTGTGAAGGAAGCCAGGCTGTTTTTACTTGGAAATGGGAACTCTAGTCTTGACAATGCAGTAGAGAGATGTTAGAAGCACAGCAAATTGGAAGAAATCACATGGATTGTTAAATTTCATGACCCATCTTTACCTTTCTAAAAGCAGATAAAGCCTCTATCCAAAAATCACTGAGGCTGTTTCGTGACGTATCCTGATTAGGGTGATGCTTCAGATACTCATGCTGGTTCAGGGGTCAAGAATTTTTTTATAAGTGTTGTCTGTATTTATTTGTGGTCAACTGATATCCACTTACTAAACCATCCTTCACCTGATACAGATTTGCTACCTCTAGTGTTTGTACCTGACATAAATAGGGAAAG
>NW_009230426.1:47225-48592 GCF_000690835.1 Fulmarus glacialis
CATTAGTTATATTTTGTTTTCTTGAATAATCAAAGTTCCTTCAAATACTGGCAGAAGAATTACAGACTCCTGGAAAATACTGGATTTGTATTATTACATGATAATTTTACGTAAAACAATTACTTTGACAAAGTTTTTCACAGTATGTCTCTGGGAATTTTTTCAGGACTTGTGAAACTGCCTATGCCGAAACCCCAACTATAACTTAAGAAGGGTCTACATTTTCACGTTGTAGAGTGGTCAAGTGGTAAGGAAAACATTAAACACCCCTTCAGACAAGCCTATCCTTACTTCTTAATAAAGAATATGGAGACAACGATTAATTAGAAGTCCATCTGATCCAGATGTGCTAGCAGTTAAAAGGCCTATTTTCACACTGAGGTGTGAGGGTAGTAGGTACATATCTCCCATTAGCATTAATGGGAATTAGCACTGTGGATTCTTCAGGGATCAACAAAAGCCTCAGTCTTTACAGCAGTTTGTTAAGCATCTGTCCTCTACCATTTTATCACAAATGACATGCCTTAAAAGGTTTAATCTTCACACTTCTGTAGCATATCCAGGTCTGTAGAAAGAGGAAGAGCATATTAGACAGTAAAGGCTCTTACAGTCTCTGACTGCAGTGAATTAATGTTTTTAATGGATGGTAAGGATCTGGCCAAATGCATAATCGTTTAGGTTGCCAAGGGATTGGATGCAGCAAATAATCTACTTTTTATGAAAATACTACAAAAAAAAGACAAAGCAGCTAGAGGAATGTGTAATGAACAAACACTTCACTTGGAGACAGTGAGAAAACCTATATTGGACTTCCACTTAATGGTAAAATAATTCCAAGTGAATAGTTTCATTATGCCAAATAACCACATATTTGGCACTGTCAGAATCAATACGAAAGCCAATGATCTTTCTAAGCTGCCTCTCTTCAGAAGTGTTTTCTCTCCCTCACCTGATACAACTGACTTTGCAATCTGATTCTAAAATCAGCTTTCCTAAGCAACTGTGGCACACAAAAGTCATGGTCTGTTCTGCGAGCAGCCAATTACAGGACACGGCTTTGTTACGGGAGTTTTTAAGTCCAGTCAGCATGGTGGCACAAGCTGGAAAGCTTCGTGGAGGGAGAGAGGGGTTATTAGCACACACAGGCTTTTGAAGCTGGGGCCGTGCGGAAATCAGAGCGGTCTCTGCAGAGCTTCTTACAAGTCCATTTCAAGAACTAATAGTATTATTTTACCATTTTAGTAATTAAGTTGGGGCTAGGTATAGTTTATAAGGCTGAAGAAGACACTCTCAGACAAAAGTGGACTTTACATCTCCTGCCCATTGTCGTGAGAAACAACAAAAAAATGGTTTTACAAGTATATTAA
>NW_009230427.1:0-16525 GCF_000690835.1 Fulmarus glacialis
CGGGCGCAAGCTGCAACCTGTGAGCAAACACGGCTCGGCCAGCTCTGCCCCTGGGGCACTGCTCACACACGCCTTACCGTCTGCCAAAACCTTCGCTGAAAGCCGTGCGCTCCATGAGGGTTTCGGAAGAGGGAGTCCCTGCCCCGGGTAGATGTGTTGCAGTGTAGACAGGCCGTCATGCAGCTGCCCAATTTCTCTCCTCTGAGTTGTGCAGAAGTGTTGCATCGGCTGGTGCTACACCAGCAGGCTCCCTGCCCTCCTCTTCCTCTTCCCCCCGGTGAGCTGCCTGGCCTGACATAAAATCTTGCTGTATAAATAAGCATGACTTAAAACAGGGATGGAGAAAGGATATTCTTGTTATTCCTGTTTTATAGCAAGGCTCAGAATCCCTCAGTTAGGCAGGACCTCAAGGGAGAGTCAGTGGCAGAGCTGGGAGGTAAATGCAGAACCCCGAATCACAGCAGGTAAACTCTCTCACGAATTCCTAGCTAGCTGCTGTGGGAGAGAAAACAGATTTCTGAGAAAATGGATAAATGCACAGAAAATTTCAGCAACACTGGATACATGGCAGTAAACAAAAATCCAGCACAGCCGGCATTTATGATGTATTTCTGGCAGCACTTGCTGGCACTCGTTAGCCAGGGTTTAACCACAAAGCCCAGGTCTTTCTTTTATTAGGGAGTTTGGGGTTTGCAGCAGCAGCACCGAACGCGCTCTCTGCACACCGCAATGCACCTCATGCCCCAGCAATAAACAAAAGAAGGACCTGATAATCTCCAGGATGCCGTGCTGGTTTCTAACATCTCTGTTTCCAAATCCGTCCCTGTTTTTGCCACAGGCAGGTGCGCTGCACGTGTCTGGAAACCCTGTCCTCAGAGAGGGAGTCCCCAGTTCTGCATTGTCCTCCAGGACTTGGTTTCGGTTCCCTCACGGAAAAGCCCTGTGGCCAACCTAAAGCACAACTTTTTCCCAATGGGAGGCAAACAGCAGTATTGCAGCCCCTGTGCGCAACCACAGGCAGCTCTCATGGGCTTTTATCACCTGCAGCTGAGGTTCAGAAATCACTCCCACACAGACCTGCCAGGGCATCTTAGTGCTGCTCTTTAGTGATTTAAATCAGGAAGACACCGGCACCTCTACCGTGGTGGCAGGGCTACACCCACGGGTGGAGATGTCCCCGCTCTACTGAGCAGGTCCCATCCTTGCTGTTCTGCTCAGACGGCTAGCGGTACTTCAGGCAACATGCAGACAGTTCTGTTAATAGATATATAGCTTCCTCTGTGGCTGCTAATAGATATATTTCTGTTATACATACGGCTGTCTCTGACTCCTGCAAGAATGGAAATTAGTATATTTCCCAGGCCAGACACCAGATGATTATAATTTATCAGCAGACTGCAGGGTCACTTGCTCCAGATGATTTAATTTAGGCAATTTTCCGCTACACTGTAGCCAACAATTGCTTAACCAAAATACTTTTTGTATTGAACAGGCTTTGTTCTGTCATTTTTTTTCAGTCCAAAGAACCGATGTCCTTTTTCAGTTTGAGTTCAGTTACTGCCCTCATCGTAATGTTCACTGCCCTGGCTGGCCTCTTCCCTCCCTGCCTGGTGAGGAGCAAAGCATCCCGCTCTCGTGCCTGCTTCTCCTCCTGGGGCTGCTGCCCTGGGCCCGCTGCCCAGGTGCTCGGGGTAGCTAGAAGGCATGGACATGAGCAGCCTGAGGTGGGATAATGCTGCTTGAGGAAACCAACTCCTCACCCCACGTGAAGGGGTGGGGGTAAAACCAGAAGCGTTTGCAGCTTGGGACCATTTTTAGTGTAGCAGGCTCATGCAAGCAGTGCTGCCTTCAGTTTCAAACAAATAAAACTAATTTGAGTATGCTCTTATGTATTCATATCTTTTTTTTTTTTCTCTGAAGTGTCTGCAAGAGCTTGCCTTGTGTTGTGGTTGGGCTAAAGGGTAGCTCTGTCACATCGCAGGAAGTCAGATGTCCCCGCGTGCCGCACTGGCCTGGCTGGTTAGCACAGGTGACACAACCCATAGCTAGCATGCCACAAAGAAATACTATTGCTAGCAGCCTGACCTTGTCTCCACACGTAAAGGGGCAGGTTTCTCCCAAAAGCTACAACGTGTCTCAGATCGTACTTTCCAGCGGTTTGCTCCTGCCAGAAATGACCAGCACTTCCACGTGAAAGACTGAAATCTCATCACAACCAAAATTTCTCCGAGCCCAGCAGGTGCCATAAACCCCTGCTTGCTTTACTCAGGTGGGTGGTAACATTGCTTTTAACACCTCTAGTACTACGAGGAATGCAAGCAGGAGGCTCTGAGCAACCTGATCTAGTTGAAGATGTCCCTGCTTGTTGCGGGGCGGTTGGACTAGACGACCTTTAAAGGTCCCTTCCAACCCAAACTATTCTATGATTCTACGATTCTGTGATTCAACTTCATACAAGTAAAAATATGAGTTATTTCAAATCTTACCCTTTTTATATCCGGCCCTCAGATTAGATGGAAATTTGTGCCCTATATTTAAGACATAGTGTTGAATTTCTGCCTCTGCTATCACAATATTCCTGTCAGCTAAAGCGTGTTTTGGCATGCTACAGCAATTACACATTTATCAGCCAAATCTGTTTCCAGCTGAGAGAGAAAATAGATTTTGCTTGGGAGCTTCAGAGTATTTTAAATAACAGGTGATTCCCTAGAATATACAGATGAGCAATTACCACCTTTAAATCATGCACTGTATGTTACTGCTCCCATGAATAATGTATGTACCAGCCAGCATTATAAAACAAAACCGTGCTACATCACAATCTGGTCCAGCGGACCTGAAGATACTGGGGTCCTTGGGAGAAGGGGAAAAACATAGCGACAATCCTCACTCGGATGCCCATCACAGGGCAACATGTTCATAGCAATGGGGGATTTTCACGGTATAACATGAAATGTCTACAGTGAAGAGGTCTGACTTAGTGCTAGTAACTGTATGCTGCCTTTTATAATCACTGAAAAGAAATAGGTAATTTCAGGGTGCAATTTTAACGTTTACTTTATGATGAGATGGTGCAATGAATCCTGTCTACTCGCTCTGAAAATGTGCTTCTGTCAGCCACAGTGGGAGAAGGCTCTGAGGAAAGGGCTTACACTGCTTTTCCAGACCGTTTTTTTCCCTAAATTGCTGACTGTCCTTTCCTTTCTCGCAGACTCCAGGGAAATATCCTAGAACCAGTGGGTCAGGATTTGATCCTTTCCAATGAAGAACAAGAGGGTGAGAAACACTGCAGATCCCGTGCAGGTAAAGCTGTCAGCCACACAGGCTGTTTACCAACCCCTTGTCCAACGCTCCAAACCTTTACTATTTCCCACAGGCTGTTTTAAAACAAACAGAAAAATAATTGCCTGAGGAGCTAAATGGCTTTCCAGTCAGTAAATATACAGTTCACAAAACCCAGGTCCTTTGTTGACCCATCACTACTGATGCACTTGAGTGTGGGTCAGATCCTCAGCTGCTGTAAACGGACTTGGCGGCACGGTTGTCCCTATTTCATGATCCGCACAGATATCCCCATGTCATCATGATCTGCATGGATGTCCCCATGTCGTGACCTGCACAGATGTCCCAATACTGTGATCTGACAGCAGTTTGGTCCTCCAGCGAGAGCGGGTTAGCAAGTCCTGCACATCAGAATGATTTGGCACTGAGGCTTTTCGCTGATGTAAAATTCAAATCCCTTCAGGCAAACTACTAACTTTTGCCTGGGGATGGAAAAGGGACAAATGGTTTTCTAGAGAACAATATTCACTGACATTTATATCATTCAGCGGGCTATTGTTTCCCGATGTAATTGCAGTAATGAGGAAGGGAAAAACATCTTTTTCTTGATAGAGGGTCAGAGGACCCTATCAAGGAAGACACTGTCATAAAGCAAGTATTTTACAATCAAGTAGCCAATTATGCTGAAATGGAAATAAAAGTGTTTAAATGACAAAATAATTAGAGCTGTAATAATTATAGGCTTTAGTAGAAATTCTGAAATGTGAAAATGTATGAAAAACTCAGTTTGTAACAGATTAGCATAGTGCTATAGATCAGATCAGATTAAAAAATAACCTTTCCCATCCAAACAATAGGTCATTTTTGAAGAAGGGAAAGTGTAAGTAACACAAAAGGTCAGGGTTTTGGTACTGTCTTAAAGAAGTACTGGTACAAGTCCGTAGATACAAATACTGTCCTTCCGAGAATAAAGAGAAAGGGGCACCAAAAAAGAGAAAAAGGGGCTGGATACCCAAATTCTACAGAAACTTCATATCACTGAGAGCCAAAGTCCAGATTTAGAAGGGCAAATGACTACATTTATCAGCCTTACCTGCTGACTTTCTGTGGAAACTCCAAGCTACTCGACTTTCCAGTAAAGCATACAAAGGACTACGCACGAGCCCTCTGCATATTGAAGATCCTATCGCAACTTCCATGTTCTTCTGTCTTCCTACTGCTTTTCCTTTGTTTCATTTGCTTGTATTTCCACATCCCTCCCTCCAGACAGCCTCTCACTCTGGAGAGTGAACACGCTGACTGCTCTAAATTCAAGTCTGCAGAAGCCACCCAAGGCACCCAGCCTCAGGTGCTCCGCAAAACCGATGCAAGCACAAAGGTGGGGGTATAACATCAGAAAAAAAAAAAAATACAAAAAACCCCCAGGTCATATTTTAAACTAATGACACAACTGCCCAGGAAAAAAGTCAAAATCAGTCAATCTCAGTCAAAAACACAGTCAAAAAGTCAATCTCAGTCAAAAGCTGAGATTTTCAATTGATGTGGGGTTTTTTGTTTGTTTGTTTAGGGTGAGGTTTCTACCTTTATATTGTTTACCTATTTAAAGCAGCGTGGTCTCCCACATCTCCCTTTTCTGAACACAGTCCACACGCGGGTGACAGGAGCATTACCTGCTCAAGGCTTGACCGGTTGATACTATTGACATATAACAACACTGCTGCCATTAGCAGGGCTGTCCCGCATTATTTACTCAGCCCATTAATCATGGACCGACACCATTTTGAGAGTGCAGGTGCCGCTGCAAGATCCATCAGTGAGGCACTGTCTGTGTTTGTCTTCTCAAACAGCTCCCGACAAGTCTAAATTTAGAGCATTAAGCCAGCCCGCCTTATCAGCTAGACACATAAAATCTGGTATCGGTTTAATTAACATTCGCACAACACTGCTGCAGCGAGTCCCCTGAACGCAGCAGCAACGGGAATCACATGCAGACAGCAAACACCCAGATGTCAGAGGGAGCCCGCGCTTGCCTTTTCCCGGTGTTTGCAGGGTGGTACTCGCAGCCCCTGTGCTTTATGCATCCCCATCCCCACTCTGGGTGCTCCCTTTAAGGCTAGCAGCATTGGCGTGGGGGTGACGACCTCTCCAGCCTCCTCCCCCGAGGCTGCGGGGAGATACGGGGTACAGCTACAACTGGCAGGGCCCCTGCGGCCACCGCGGTAAGGGACCAGAGGCCAGCAGCAATGGTGGCACCAAAGTTGCTGCGAGACCAGAGAGCCACGTCCCGCAGGAGGAACGGGGACGATGGTCTCAGCACTGAGGAAGACCCCAAATTGGAAGGAAATGTTGCGTGTCTCCATGGGGACACATTCGCCATGCAGAGATAGCGTGTTGTGCCGCAGGCATGCTCATCCTCCTGCCTCAGCAGCTGCTGGTGCCATCCAGCCTGGCCTCCTCCTGGGGCTGCAGCATCCTACGGGCGCAATAGCTGGGCAGGGGCAGGGACAGGGCTTTGGCAGGGCCGTCCTATGAATTACTGTTTGCTGCACTTCTGCTCAGGTTTTGGCTCACCCCAAGGCATGATGTGTGCTCGGAGTGGTGCCGTTAGATTAAAGCGAGAGCATCAGGCCGGCTGGACACGTGGAGAGGAGAGGGAAGGGTCACCCTGCAGCCATTACCCCCTGCAGCTGATGTCTCCTGCAGCGTCGTCTCCTGCAGTTTTGCAGCAGGGACTGTCAGGCAGTTTCTGCATGTTTGGTGTCGGGGTTTGTGGCAGCTGAAGTAATCCAGGAATTCTGAATTGCCAAGGAGAAAGTGTTCACCTATTTCTACGTAGCCAGGATTTTAAGCTAATAGCATGGCATTATGCAAATAGCACACTAGTAAAATGTTTTTCACTGTTTCGTGTGCTTGGCCCAATTTTAAAACCACAGTCGACCAAACAGAAAGACACAGTAAGAAAAAGCTCTGAATTTAAAAATTAATTCAGGTGGAGCACTTGCACTGGGCCTAGTGATTTAATTCAATGCAAGTATTACTGTAGGCACGCATAATTCAGAGTCTGCTTTGTATTTCTCCAACTCAGAAAAGAAAAAAATATTCTGATCCTGTTACTCTAACAAACTGCAATGGCATGTTCTTGGCTTCCTGCGCTGTAAGCTTCCTTACCGCAGGGGCTGCTTACAGCGGGGGCCTTTACGAGACTGGGTGCCAAATGAAGAACAGGGACCGTGATTTTCAAGATTTCAAAATAGCTCAATAGCCACTGGCGTTATGGCGGTGGCTTTCAGGAGTGACCCTCCAAGGTGCAGTGAGTAGCACACAGAGAGAGCTGGAAACCACGTCAGCGGTGTTTTCGATGACACAGCACGGTGAGGGATGTGTGTGGTCATCTGGGAGAGACGTCACACGCTGGCAGCGGTCCACAGGCCCAACTAGTTTAGAAACCACTGATGTAAATTGTGGCATAGGTAGTGTTTTTCTGCAGCCTTGAAACCTTTCAGAAAGTAAATAACGTTTTCTTTTATGGACACACCTTACAAATCTTTCCATGAAGCACATGTATATGAGTTATACAAGATACACAGTAATAGCCCTTAAGGGAGTCATCACTCAAACATTAAGCGACTTTTGACACAGCAAGCAAAGTTTTTCTGCCAAAAATAGGAAGTCTAGGTAAGTAAGTATATATTCCTCATATCACACATACATTGATCTTTTACCCGTTATATTTACTAGCAGCTGCTAAGAGAGTACCAGCATAGCTATTATATACGTGTCAGGGAGGGATGGAAAGTTTTACTCTGATTTTAGTAATCCCTTTCCCCTATACGCTGAAAATTCACTGGCTTTGGAGAGATGTTTTAGTGAAGTCTGCCATCAGTCCCAAATGCAACACTGCTATGTCAGCATTGCGGTTTCAATCCATACTGCCAGGCTCCTTGTAATTTTGGATCTAGAAGTTTTCTTTCCCGTCTACCTCTGATACACAAATAGAGGCAAAGATTTTTTAGTACCAACTGCAAAGGAAAACATCATTGTTTAACAGCTTGCCTGAAAATCCTTTGCAAATGCCAAAAGACCTTGTAATATCAGGGGAATTTTTATGTTGTTCAGAATTTTATATAGGATAAAGTAAAAAGAGGCTCTGCAGGGAAATGCTGCTGATTTACTTAAAACTGGCACAGTTTTACTAGATGCAGGATATTTAGTATTTTCTGCCTCTCTTTCAGTTTAGTTATTGACTTAATTTTAAAAAGCCGTGAAAGCAGAGGCTATAGGAGATTTGAAAGCATTTGCCTTTTAAAATGAAAAACCTAGTTGCTAATATCTAGCTCTGGTGAAGAACTTCAGAGGCACAGGCTTAAATTTCGTTGCCTGGTTCCCAGAGGAGGCTTAAATCCCTCTGTTTTGTTCTTTGGCTCTCTGGCTTGGGTAAGTGCAAGGATGTTCATTCTTCTTATGAAAGGTGGTTAAAGGAGGATAATGGTAATATCCTGGCACCCTCACCTGGGAATGAGATCAGCTTTAGACAGAGGTGGTTCAAACACCCATTTCTACCTACCAGGAAAATGCCCTAAACACAAGAGGCTGGGAGAACCTAGAAGCTGCTGGGCAAGGACTGTGGGAGTCGTGAGCATGTAGGCAAGGGCATTCGCTGGGGAACCCGGGGCTTTTCATCAACTTCATTTTATCCTGTCCTTAAATATAAAAATAGATATATTCCAAGACATGAAACTCCACACTCAGGTGCCCCCAAAACTAAATACAACTTGTTGGTAATTTATTTTTCACCGATCTTTCTCCTGTTTTGTGAATTCCATTTCCCTTACATTCAGTGGCACACTTTAAAATAGAGCAGTGGCTTTATAGCTAAAGAAATACAAGTATGAGCCTGTGGAAATATCCCAATGTTTATGCAATGCAAGATTTTTTGCATACAAGCTATGTGTTTCTGCAAACTCGCTGTGCATGCTAAAAGAGTTAGCAGGCCCGTGTTGTGTGAGAAGTTCATTTCTGATTCAAAAAAAGGCCCACAAGGGGGAAGTAATCAGTAGCAGTTTCCTTGTTAAAAGCTCCACTCCTTTCATTTTCCACTGTTGCTTCACCTGGGCCCCAGTGGTACACATGATGCAGCCAGGCCAGCTCCGTTAACAACCCCAGCATCAGCACTTTGATGGGACATGGTTGCATCTCTTGAAACCCAAAATGCTCCTTAGAGGCCATGGAGCAAGCAGCCTGCATGAAGTCAAAGCTGCTCTTCAGCCCTCATCCAGCCTTAGGTCTGATGGGGAACTCAACTTCAATAGGAGCCTTTGCATGCCAACAAAATATCTGCAGAGCAAAAATAATGGCACTCACCTCCACAAATATAAATCCATCGAAACACAGATTGCAAGCTGTTGCTGTAAAATGCAAAGACATTTTCCAGGAGTTGAAAGTCCAAATTCATGAAAGACTTGCTCTTCTCGTCTGTGTTAAATTCTTTGTGGGAAGTCTTATGTGTGTCCTCGGATCTTCTCTGCATGGCACCACACAAGGCAAACATAAGCCACAAGGCTTTAGATAACATGCAGATGCAGTGGATGTTGGTTATGTGTTTTCGTGAATCTTGTTTGCTGTAGTGACCAGTATCTCTGGGCTGGCTGGTGCAAGTAGGGTTTAGATCCTCTGCAGCACAATCCAGAAGAAAGTCCTTGGGACTTACTTTCTTGTGACTTACAGAAATATCACCCAATAATTGTCCTTTTAGCCTTTTGCCTGGAACACA
Source organism: Fulmarus glacialis (assembly GCF_000690835.1). Lineage (NCBI taxonomy): Eukaryota > Metazoa > Chordata > Aves > Procellariiformes > Procellariidae > Fulmarus > Fulmarus glacialis. Next base: position 9,053 of record NW_009230427.1, read on the forward strand.
GGATTTCTCCTGTTTCTCTTCCCCAAGTCATGGCCTCAAGGGCTTGCCAGTTCCTAGGTTTGTAGTAGAAAAGCTGCTGAGAAAGGGTCAGGCTGAGAATGGGGTTTCATGGCCAGGTGCAGAAAATGAACCGCCAGACCCCACTGCAGCAGTACGTCCTGTGGCCAAGCGAGGGATATACCTCCTCCTTTTCATTTTCTGCTGTTGTCTGACTCCTCACAAGAAGAACAGCTATAAATGGTTATTCTGGTATTTTTCAAAAGGGAAATGATAGAAAGGAATATGCAAATCTCGACTGATTTTTAATGCCTTCTTTAATAAGTACTGAATGTTCTCAGCACCCCAGGGAAAGCAGAAGGAGTGGTATACGCAGCCTATTTTTAGACTCTGAAACGTTACTTCCAGTGCATCCAGTAATGTGTTACGGCTTTCCAAATGGTAGAACAGCCATTGAACTCATTTAATTTCTCAAAGCTTGTCTAAAATGCAGTAATTTTCTTCAGCTGTCTGAATTTTTACTACCTATCATTAGTCTGGCTGTGTTGAATCTTCCCATCACCTTAGCCAACCTGCCGTTGCCCACCATGCAAATGCCTTGCAACCAGCAATGTGTAAGGCTCTGATGTGGTGGCAGCTGCAGAAATCTGCCTCATTTCCCGGATCCAGTATGGAGGAGGTAACTGCTCCTCTGGCTGTGAAAGGCAGCCGCTCCCATTCAACCCTTCTGTTTTCAACCCTTCTGCTTCATAGGAGGAAGTTATAGGGGATGTTTTCACAGCCCAGATTTCAAATGTGTAATACTTACACATACCAGCAACACATTTGGGTGCACACGCAATTTTAATCGCAGACAGTTCCACTCGTGCTAGAAGGACTGAATCCTTTGCGGGTACCTGTGCAGGAACACACCCTTACATAGCCATGGGTTTTGCAGCTCATCAGCTCATGTCAGTCCCACATTCAAGTTATCTGAGTTGTCCAACCGGGCTGCACAGTGAGTGGAAGTTACTTTGCATGAGTCCCTATGAGAACAGCAGAACTTGGCCCTCAGATATTGGTCTCCAAATATTTATGCATCCTTCAACCATCTTAGCTTTCTTGTTAATTCTTTAGGACTCTGTTTTCTTGCTAATCCTTTTCATCTCTTCTCTTCCCTGTTCTCCTCCCCATGAATCATAGAATTTGCACAAAATGAAGATGGCAATCTCGGTGTTTTCTCTAATAAAATTTATTTAGTATATTCTTGCATTATTTCAGTGGTCTTCTCTGCTTAGAGTAATTCTAGTATTTTTGCCATTTTATCAACCACCATTCCTTAGTTTTACTAGCTGTCACGTTGAGCATATACCCTTCTCCTGCCTCTCCCATACACATCAAGTTCAACACTGGTCTCTCGAGTTGTTATTAGAGCACTTTTGCAGGAGTCAAGCACATTGTGAAAAGGTGATCCAGCTGATATTTAGCACAAAAGTTCCCACCAATAGCTCTTAAAGAAATCGGGATGCCATGGGTAGAAGGGAAGTTCTTTCCCAGGCTAATAGCAAGAAGCCAAAGATTAGGCATTAAAGTTCAGGTTGCTGGCAGGTTGCATGAGGTTCTGTACTAGGACGATTCAATACATCCTATATGTACATACATAGGCCATTTTGTATGAGTGTGACACACGGTTCAATGTACTGATGGAAAAGAGCTAAGTAGCAATGTGTGCTACACAGCCTGAAGATAATACAAAATAAATCAGGATAGTCAAATCTAAAGCTGACTGCAAAAATTGTCACCAGAACACTAAATAAGTGGGCAATAAGCTTGCAGGTGAAATTGAGTGCAAATAAAAGCATAGTCAAGCACAAGGAGAAAATGATCTTGGCCACGCATACCCATCCACAGCCTCTGATTTATCCCTTATGAGCCAGGGAAGAGCTCTTGATGTCAATGTGACTAGTTGCCTGAAAATATCATTCAGTGCTCGGAGACGCTCAGAAAGGCAAGTAGACTATTAGGCATGTGGTCAGAAGTATGACTGCTGCAGTGGAGTACAAAATGTTGGTATATTTGGATTTTATACATTTTATTAGTCTAGGTAGCATAGCTAGAAAGAGTAGACAAGTGTTTGGGCATGCAAACGCTTTTCTGCATCTCGGGAAGAGACAGCAAAATGGGAAACATCATTATGCAGCCATATAAAAGCACATAAATGCACTTTCAATATTGCTTGCAGTGGCGGTCATCCCAGCTTAAAAATACAATAAATTTGAAAACTACAGAAATAAGAGATATGGAACTGCTTCTTTTGAGATCAGAAAAATATGGGTTTAGATTCTTCAGCATGGGAAAAAAAGATTAGACATGGCACTCTGCTAGAAGCATACATAAGAACTGGTGCTCCAGTGAAAATTAATAGGGAAAACCAATTGATTTTTATCAAAATACAAGGACTGTGGACATCTAGTAAGATTACTGGGCAGCAGGTTTGAAGCAAACAAATGGAAGTGCTTTTTTATGCAATATTTAACTGAATTGTGGAACTCTGTGGAACAGTTTTGCACTGTTGTGAAGGAGGGGAAATCCAGAACAGATAAAATTGTAGGGATATGAGAAGATCAGAAATTTAGGTGTCATATTTAGATGTCCGTGGCTAGAAGAGGGAACAAATGTCCAAATGCCCTTGTGTGCACAGGACATTTAGCAGACTTGCGAAAATAATTTATCCCATGAAAGCCCTTGGGGTAGATAAAGAGAGGGTGCTCTTTGAATGAGCAGTAGGACTGCAAAGAGTTAAAACTTGCTCTGATATGATAAAAGACTTAGCAAATCTGCAAACTAAGTTATGCCCTATTTGGAAATCCTGAATTTGCTACACTTGTCAGATCTTTGCTCTGTGGTAAGCCAGTCGATCCTTGCTGGTTTTAGACACTAAGTCCCATAATCCATGGATTTAAACAAGCACACATCCCCAGACACCTTTTGTGTTGTTCCCCTCACTGCTGCAGTTGCATTTCTGCCTCCTCTGATCCACATGGTTTAGCAGCCACCAAATTAGCCACATAATAACTTCTTTCTTGCGATCCTGGCTCTCTATCTCCTCCTGCTCAGGCTTCATTTGCAAAGTTATCTCCTGCACAAATTTGGCTTTTCCGACTCTTTTTGCCGAGTGACTAACAGGTAAGAGTTTGTGACAGACACTGGCCGAGCGGGGTGGCACAGGGACACCTTGAATACACGCTCCCTTAGTTCATGTTTAAGGAGTATTGCGTGAATAATTATGTCAGCCTGAGGGTTAAAGAAATTGCATGTTCAGCTAACAGAGGCGTGCCAGGAGATGGCCTTGGAGAGACACAGCAATCTTCTTTACGGCAGTTTGCCAGGAGAGCTTATGTTGTTCCTCTAACCACTCTAAACTCCACTGGGAAAATAACTCCCTCATCAGCACAAACTGTGCAAAAGAGCATTTGCCACTTAAATTTGGACATTGGGCTGAGGTATCTTCTGGCTACAGCTAAAGGCAAAGGGTGTATTTGGCAGAGAGGAAAGGGCGTGGGGGCTAAGCAGGGCTCAGCGGGGGCAGAGAGCAAAGAGTGGTCATTACCCAGGCTAATCTGCCAGAGCCGGTGCAGAGTGAATGGCTCCCTGGCAGCTCCTCCAGCACCTTTGGAGCAGCTTTTGTCTAAACAGAGGACTGGGTAGCCCCAAGCTTGCACATGGGAGCTCAGCTTGATGCAGTGTTGAAGTGAAATATTGCACTTCACCTCCACTGCCTCAGCCCAGCTGCTCTTGCACTTGCTAAGTGACAAGCTATTTGGCCAAGCTGCACGGATGCCGTTTCATGCAGCACTTGCCAAATTCACCCTTATGACGTCCCAGTGAAATTTCCTTTTTCCACATAATTCAAGTCACAGCAGTTCTGGGAGAATCTTTTTACTCAAATCAAAGCTCCAGAGCTCTGGAAGGGCGACTTTTCAGAGCTGTGCCCACTCGCTGTGCCTGCCCGGCAGCGCGGCCGAAGGGCTGCTGGCTGGTTGCTCAGAAGGGGCACAGGACCACGGGCTGCTGCAGCACCCCCGGGGCCCCTGGCAGCCGCTTGTCCCCATGTCCCCTGCGCTCCTTGGCAGCCCGACCAGGGATGTGCGGGTGTTTTGCAAATGTCCCCGGGTGTCTGGCCATGGCAGGGGGAAGGGGCTGTGTGATACCCTGTCTTTGCAAAAGCTATCCTTGGCCTTAACTTGCCCATTTCCTCCCCTTCCCTGCACAGCATCGTGCGTCCTCTCCTCCAGGAGGTGTGAGCCATGAGGCACAGGGTGTTTGGGCTGTTCCTAACATGGGAGGCCCAGATGGAGCAGTAGTTGGTGGCCATAATTGTGCAGCATGTCCTCTCCTCCAGGAGGTGTAAGCCATGAGGCACAGGGTCTTTGGGCTGTTCCTAACACGGGAGGCCCAGATGGGGCAGTAGTTGGTGGCCATAATTGTGCAGCAGTGCAATAGCACCACGGAGGGGTGAGCACAAAAGCTACTTCCCAGAGTAGCTGTCAGACTGCTTGTGCCCCCAGGTCTGCAGACTGACATCCCTCACATTTCACATTGCAGCTCGTGAAACTGTAGATCCGATTTGCCACTGCTTGAGCACGTGCATCAGATCCATATTTAAATGGTTGTATTGCTCTTTCAGCAATAGCTACAGGAGCAAACCAAATGGCTCAGTTTTATGTGGCGTTTTATGACAGCTAACATTTAAGCTTGTAGCACTTGGCAAGAGGAGGATGAGAGAGCTCCACCAGACTTCCCCATCCCATTCCTGTGTTTCATTTCACTGTCTCCCTTTACTTTTGCCTTGCTGTCAACACACTCCTACCTGCTTTACTGTGCACCCTTAACGCCTCCTCCTCCTCCTGCCTTCGCTTGGCTGCCTGCACCAGCCCCTCTGCCGGGGACAAGGCTGGCTGCGAGGGGCGGGTGAGTGCAGGGGCAGTTAAGTGTCATGTTGGTGTCTGCAGATCAGAGTAGCATCAGTTCAAACATCTGCCTTTAATTCCTCTAAACAAAGGGCAGCAAAGCTTTCACTACAGAGCAACACCTTCATACTAGTTTTTCTGTGGCTTTTTTTAACTGCCCACAGGACAGAAGTGTGAAATGCAGCCCCATAACAGGCTGTCTGTAAAAATAATTTTTTGTAATAACTTTTCCCTCCTGTTTCAGCACCTCTTGCAGTCTGGATAGATTTTTGTGAATGTTGTATTCAACTTATGAATCTAAGGTGAAATACTAGAACAAAACCAGAAGAATATGTTGCCTGCTAGGATATGAACTCGTAATTTTTGTTATATTTCTCAAAAAATATCCAAGACTAATTCATAGCATTTACCTTTTTCCCAGCTATAAGAGACTTACATGGCAGCAACACCAGGGAATCCCACGGGCTTATTCCTGATTTAAACAGTTTGTGAGGAGAAAATGAGTATAAGGGTGAGAGCAGTTTTTCCAACTTGTAAGTTGGGAACAGAAAAATTCAGTCGCAAGTGGTCAAAATAAAATATGAAAAATAAAGAAAGGAAGAAGGGTGTGCTGCATACCATGGAAACATCAACGCGTTACCAGCCTGGAAATGAGTGTGGGGACAGGAGAAACACGAATTATGCTAAGAAACAAGAAAGGCAGCCTCAAAGGTAGACATAGTATGTGGGAGGCTCTCATTAGAGTCTACAGTTATAACATAAAAGTTATCCATCCACTGGAAGAAGTTTGATGAGGGCATAGCCACAAAATCAAATTCCTTCAGCTGCACCCCATTTGGTTTTCTCTTTTATTGATGAAAATTGCTTCCCATTTAGGTTAGTGCAGCAAACTCCTTTTCTAGCAGCTTAGCTTGAACTATTCTTGTCCTTGGGGCCGGAGTTTAGAGAAATCCATCTGAAACTGAGTTTCTTTTGCCTCTTTGCTGTTTTGGACAGCTAGGTAAGATTTTGGGGGAGTTTTGTGCTCTTACTCACATCTTCACCTCTTCCCTACAGCAATTAAGTAAAGGTGGGCAGAAGTGGCATAACTGCATCCTCAAGTGACTGGTGGTACTGAATATAAAAGCTGGCATGTGCATGCATGTGAGACCATGAGAAGCTGGAGAGGGTGTGAAGAAGTTAACAGTCCTTAAGACTTAAAGCCTCCCTTCGGATCCATTAGGTATATTCCCTATAGAAAGGGGGATGACGTGAGTTGCCTCCAGCACTCCAGGATACCCGCCGGTGTCACAGGAGCAGCGGCCAGGGAAGCGTGCAACCAGAGTGCCCTTCAAACCCTCCACAAGCAAATGGCCTCGTCCGCAAGTGGTGACAGGCTTGATGGTATTTCACTTGATTTGTGTTGAGAGCCCAATTTTGAGAGCAGAGAATCACACCAGTAATTTATAAAAATAAGCAATAAGCCTTCTCAACAATACAGATCTGAAAGGAGAAATAAAGATGTCGGAGCAGTCGCTCAGCAGAGGTCCCTGCAGAGGAAGCAGTTACTCTTTCTTCACCAAGCTTTACACCCCGGCGGACAGCGGGGAGGCAGCTGCATGGTTAAATGCTCTGTTCCTGAAAACTTTGCTGTCTGTGAGAGCAGGTAAATAAAACAAAGCATAGTCAGGCTTCTTGCCAAATTTGTGTGTGTTTGTTGCTAAGGTCATGTTCTGTAGAGCAGAGCTTTTCCAAATACTGCAACCCCTCCAAAACATTACTAAGGAATAGAATGGAATGGAATGGAATGGAATGGAATGGAACGGAATGGAGCGGAACGGCATAGAATAGAATAGAATAGAATAGAATAGAATAGAATAGAATAGAATAGAATAGAATAGAATAGAATAGTTCAGTGGAAGGGACCTACAACGATCATGTAGTCCAGCTGCCTGGTCTGGACACTTCAGGGCTGATCAAAAGTTAAATCATATTATTAAGGGCATTACCCAAATGCCTCTTAAACACTGACAGGCATGGGGCATTGACCACCTCTCTAGGAAGCCTGTTTCAGTGTTTGACCACCCTCTCAGTAAAGAAATGTTTCCTAACGTCAAATCTGAACCTCCCCTGATGCAGCTTTGAGCCATCTCTTGTCCTTCAAGAGAGTCAACAGCACCTCCCAGTTTGGCATCATCAGCAAACTTGCTAATGGTGCATTCAACTCCTGCATCCAGATCATTGATAAATATATTGAACAGAACTGGCCCTAGAATTAAACCCTGTGGAACACTACTGGCGACTGGTCACCAGCCAGATGTAGCCCCATTCACTACACTACAACCCTTTGAGCTCTGCCATTCAGCCAGTTCTTCACCCAGTGCACCATGTACCTGCTCATCCCACAGCTGGACAACTTGTCCAGAAGGATGCTGTGAGGGAGAGTATCAAGAGACTTACTAAAATCCAGAAAAACTACATCCACCACCTTCCCTTCATTCACTGCTGGGTGACCTTGCCATAGAAGGATATCAAATCAGTTAAACAG
>NW_009230428.1:0-10120 GCF_000690835.1 Fulmarus glacialis
AGGAGGTGGACAGGCACCGTCTCCTCCAGGGCTTCCTGGTACTCCCCAAACTTGGCTTTGGGCAGTTCCCCAGGACTGCTGCGATGCCAGCGAAAATGAGGTGATGGGAAGAGCTGCCACGTGTCCCAGTGCAGGCACAAGGGCCACAAGGGCTGGTATTGACCAGCAGCGTGGTGGGAGGCACAGCTCCGACCTTCCTCCGGTGCCTCCACCTCCGTCCTCAGCTGGGTGCAGAAGTGACCCTGTCCATGCAGGAGGCAGGCAGGAGCCCTGCTCGAGAGTGCAGACTCTGAACTGAGGGGTAACAGATATTTTGCATTACTTAATGATGGCTGTTGAAGTGCCAACACCTTTGCCTGTCCCTCTTCCCAGCATCACGGCAGCCTCAAGTCTCAGACCAAAATGGGGAGCTCTGAGTCACCACCATGGCTAACGGGGCTAAACACAGCAGGTCTGGCCAGCTCATGCTGAGGACACTCTGGGTGGCTATCTCCATCTTCTGAACGTCGCATTGTAATGGTCCTTTATGGGAGAAGCCCAGGAACCTGTACTCTGGACCTTTAGGCTCCTTCACGCCTAGGAGAGGCCTTCATTAGCACATCACCTTCCACCCGGGATGGGGGCTCCCCCCCATCAGGGCCATGGCAAAGCTCCGTGTGCAGGGGAACAGGCAGAGGTCCTGCTCCGGGGCACAGAGGTAGGCAAAACCCTACAGTGAGAGGTAAACCCAAAACCCAGCCCATGGAGGGTCCGGAGACATTCCCCGCCTGCTGCTGACGGTGTTTGGAGCAGGGACAGACCCAAAGAGAAGGTCCTCTCATCCCGGCCGTGGGCCGCCATCCTCCGGGCTCAGCGGGGCTGCAAGCCCCTAGAGCCATTTTGTGCTGCTGCCCTTGCTGAAAGGCATCAGGCTCCTTCTTTCACGAGGTGGCAATGGCGAGTTAGTTTTGTCTTTTCTTTCACCGAGCAGAATAATTAGTGACTGGAAATTCATTAAGCAGCAAGGTCACCCCTGGCGTTCTCCACACTGAGAGCGGAGATGAGATTCAGAGGTGGTGCCGAGCAGTGTCAGTGATGGCGAGATAACGAGCCAGCGTCTTCCCAGAGCCAGTGGATTCCCCGGAGGAAGGGGAGACGTCCCTGCCAGCAGCGTGATCCCTCTCTGTGCCCGCGATTCCGGGCGCAATGAGCTGGCGGGAGGGCTGAACTCTGCCGGCCTCAGAAGAAATGCTGGTGTGCTTGCTTTCAGACTGAGTCCTCTGCTCTGCTGCTTGTCTGGTGGTCGGGTCGCAGAGGTCCATGCTGCAATGCCAGACCCAGAGGCGGAATCACCTCATGGCATCATTTTGGGTTAGGATCAAAGGAAAAACCTCTGCAGAGGAGATCTCGCTTTAAGTTGGGATCACGACCCAGGGAGACCATCGTCCCCAAGAGGAGAGGCTCCATTGTGGGGTGCTCAGTGCCAGCACTGTGAGTCTTGCGTGCTTTCAGGCGTGAGCAGCAGTGGTCTCAGGGCAGGCTCGTTAGCGGGAAACTTACTGATGAAGTTCTTTACATGGCTCTTACAGCTTCTTGGATAAACAAGCTCTGATTATTACAGAAGTTACTTTTACTCCAGAATACTGTTCACGCAGGGAGGAATTGTTTGTCCTGCTGTACCTCTCCTGATTCACTTTGCGACGGTGGCAAGCCCCTGCCAAGGAATGAGCTCTCATCTTTTCTGACTAGTTGATAGGGTCAGTTTTCTTCTCCTTAGTACAAAGGTAATAAATTCAGACGTCCCTGTAAATTCATGACAAGGGATGCCCAGATTGAAAATTGCCGGCCCTTGCACCGGAGAGTTTCACTGTTTTACTTCTGTCCGTCATGGCTCACATCTAGGGCTTTTATACTTTTATATTTCTGTGGGCACACCGGCTTAGTCCCCCCAGGGTTCACATGGGCTCAGGCGGGCTTGGCCCAGAACTGGCGGGGCGCAGGGGAGCGGGGCTGTGCTGGTACCCGGGGCTGAGCGATGGCATCGTCTGCCTGGGCGCCCGCACCACCGCGCCTCCCTGCAGCGGGACCGCCCGCTGTTGAGATCCACTGAAAACAGGGTCAGCACACCTCCACTCCTCTTCTGCACGGGCACGTAGGGCTTGCAGCGTGTTGCAGGGTGTAAGCGGAGCTGTGGAGGGAGCAGCTCCCAGGACCCACAGGCTCTCTTGGTAATTACAGGCTGGGGTTTTGCTTGTTTACTTCCTTGTTTGTTTGTTTCCCATGACATAAAAGCAGGTTTCTGGATTTGTTTTCTGTATTTCGGCACAACTTTTGCAGTTCCCCTCAACTCTAAGTCCCTCAAGCCTAAGGGAGCTGGAAACATCAGAAACTTGAAGTGGATTGCAAATTGTGAGAGAACTTTGGAAAACGACTGAGGAAACAAAGCAGATGGGCTGTGCCAGCGCTTGCAGACTTGGGCTGAAAGGATTTCCCAGTTTTCCAGGTCACTAACAACCACACATGCTCTGCCCAAAGGGACGGCTGTTGTGGTCAGGTTTCCACCGCCGGTCAGCTGTTGGTTCTGTGTTTCTACACATTTCTAGGACCTTCCCTCATGACGATGGGCCTCCCTTCTTCCCTGCCTGGTTGTGGGAGGGTGATGGGGATGACAGTGCGTGGCAGCCTTGGTTTTCTCCCCGAACTTCTGTTATTTGGGGTTCAAACACCTGCAGTGCCGATAGGCAGGAATGGTGCATAAAACATGGGTTTTATTAAGATGCCAAAGTTTTACGAACAGAACTAGGAAAAAAAAGCAGGCCAGCTGTGTAAGCCCTGGGCTGGCTATGGCGGGGCGGCTGGGCTGGGTGGTGCCCTCCCTGTTTAGGGGCTGTCGGTACGTGCTGCTGGCTTGGCACCGCAGCAGAACCTCACTTCATCTTCATCTCACGTTTGAATCGTTGAGAAGCTCCCTGCATCTTCTGCCTCCTAACCCTCTGGTATTTAGCTGACATTTTTGCAGAGAGATGTAATACATGCCTGTCTCTGCCACAATGACATGGTCTAATGTTAAATTATTAACTTAAAACATGACAAAATGTCTTTTTTTTTTTATTTAAAAAAAAAAAAAATCAAACCCTTTGCACAGTGCTACCCTGAGAGCACCCTGCGGGGCAGTGAGGTCACGCCTGCGAGCTGGCTGAGGGGGTCTGTGCGAGCCCCTGGTCTCAGCTGGCCTTGGGGCTCCTGGACCACGGGTGGGGATGTGCCACATGGTGACAGGAGGCTCTCCATGCCCATGAGAAGATCCTCACTCCACAGAGACCGTCACAGGGTGACGCAGTGCCACCAAGGTGTCCGAGTCCGCCCCCCACCCCCTGGACCTCTTGCAAGCAAGGCAGGGAGAGCCCACGAGCATCTTCAGCCAGGGCAGGACACTAACCACGGTAAAAGACACTATCTTAAGAAAATCCAAAGTATTGTTTTCTGAGCAGGGCACCTGGGAGGGGGCGAGTGTCCCCGAAAGGTGGTGGGAGCCATCCGCTCTGAGGTCTGGGCACACCGTCACCACGATGCTGATGCTCCCGGGCGGGCTCCAGCCAGGGCACCGCCGCTTCCCAGGAGATTTCCCAGCCCTAGATGGCAACCTGTGCCCAGCTGGGGATGGGGACCAGGCCACTCGCTCACTGAATCCTCCAGCTGAGGAGGCCAAGACAAAAACATGGGTTTCATTTCAGCCGGTAAAGCTGCCTGGGTGAAAGGAGCAGGGCTGGGAAGGGAGAGGCTGCAGAGGCATTTCCTGGGGAAGCCAAGCAGGGGCAGCGGGGGGATGAAAGGTGTCGTTTTCTCTGCATCCAGGAGCTGTTTTGCACAGGTATAAAGCACCGGTGCCATGCAGGGTTGCATGCAGGTGGAACTGGGAGCCCCAATTTACAGGCTGAGGGAGGCACGCTCCGGAGCCTGGGAACCCTCTGAAGCTGTTTGGCGCTGCCGTCTTACACCTGTGCCTCTCAGCAGTTCTGGAGTTCCAGCCTTTCCTGTCTTCTACTGCAATTCAAGGCTTAATTAATGTTTGAGAAGCAATTTACAGATGAAAAGCACAAACATGTAACGATCCCAATAAATAGGTTGGTCAGGAAGAGGCCTGACCCATAATGATGCTTTGCTAGATGTTCTCTGATGGCGCTCCCGCGCTAGAGCACAAGTTTCTGTCGCACTGGGGTCTCGAGCGGGGACAGAGGCTGCCTGCAGCAGGGACGTGGTCTGCCCGTGCAAACACAGCTGGGCCGAAATGAGAGTCTGCTACCATCCAGCTCCTGTGTGCCTTTGTGCAGTAACAGGACAAAATCCTCACGAAAGTTTCTTCCCCACTGCCTGGGATGCCAGATTTCAGCAGAGGCATTGTATTTTTGTTCACATGCTACATTGCAAAGGAGCTGTAGGGACAAGTGATCCCAAAACATCTGACCATTTTTGGTGATCTGCGAGCAGTACCAAATCTGTGGGGAGAGTTAAGTCTCTCATTAATCTTGGGAAACAGATGCAGCATTGCCAAAAAGACCAAAGATGGTCCTGTGAAATCAAACTGCTATTCAGTGTCTTAGGATCTCTAGGTCCTTCTCCTTTGGCTGTTAATTACTTTTTCTCCCTTTTACTTCATAAACTGCAGAACAGTTCCTCTCAGATATCCGTAATATTTATTAGCATTTAAAATAATAAATAACACCTTACTTGGGCCCCTGAGCCCATTCCTGCCAGCCAGTGCCACCCCAGAAGCCATACATCATCAGAGCAATGGTAGCGTGATGATGTACGATGCTGATACATCATCCAAGCCCTGGCACCCCGATGCCGTGCTCCGCGCAGGGCTATCGCTCCGGTTATAGATGGCTGGCTGCTGGTGCAGCCATGACCATTACGAGCGAGTCAGATGGATCCTAATCTTTAATGGATTGTCCTGAATTGTAATGGATCTTTTCATGAAAAAGTAACTGGACAGTTTACGGGAGGGCAGGCAGATACTGGTGGGTGAGAAGACTCCAAGGAGCTTTAACAAAACCAGCTTCCACATCTGGGTAACTAGTTTGAACCCAGACAATGGCCAAGCTGGGCAATCTACTGGGCAGCTGTGGGGTAAAGGAGCTTGCAGGCTTTCTCCAGTTCCCAGGCATGGGTACAAATGTCATAGCCAAGCTCCTTCTTCACTCTCCCAGCAGAAGGGCCAATGATTCAATTAGGGATGTTGGCAGGGCACAAAACAAGAGAATTCTACTTCTTCATCCCATAAATATTCTGTATTGTTCTGAGAATAGCTGGAGGATTCACAGCTCCCCAGCTGGGATATCAGGCCAGCACATTTCACGTGTATTCGCCAGGCAGTGCCCAAAACACCATTTTTCAGTCCTGAACCAGAACAATGGCACAGGTTATTTATTAAAAACAAGAGGATGTGTTCTGATTAGCTTTGGTCTGTTTCTGACAAAGTTCGTTCTAGTTACAGTGACAAAGATAAGGAAAAGTCTGGATTTCTTTCTCAGCTGATACTATTGTTTTAGGAAAGAAATCTGGAGGGGTGGGTAGCCGAGGGGTGTTCTCTGGAAGCGCGTGCCTCCCCTCCTTCATGCTGCACTGGCACTTGGGCACTCTCTCTGCCCTTGCAAAGGCATTTCTCTCTTGGGAAGCTCTGGGAATCATGAAGCCAGGAGTTAGACAGCTTCAGTGACTCCTCCTGGAAAATATCTCAGGGGTTAAAAAATGCCCATTGGGAATCCCAGCCTTCTTTCTAACCCGAATGAAGGTTAGAATGGTGCCCGAATGAAGGGTGCCCAAATGAAGTGCAAGCAGGTGATCGGGGCTCTGCAGTGTTCAGAGCAAGTGGGGTCTCCACTCCCTCTGCAAATAGATTATCCTTCCTCCTGTTCCCATCAGCAGAACGTGACCCAATGTTAATTGTCCTTTGTCTTTTATGTGAAAAAAATCCCCTTCCCTTTCTCCCTTCAAAAAATTCTTTTAAAAAGTCCTCTACAAAACCAGAAAGATCCAACTCTCTCTGCTTTTATGCTTTGTAGCTGGAAAGGTGTGCTGCGCAGACAGCTGGGGACTTCCACTGCGTAAGGGAGATCCTGGCTGCACGAGGCTGGCTTAGATCCAGGATGATCAGAGGTTTAAGCTTGCGGGTGAGAGGGAAAATCAACAGAATCGTACAGAAATCAAATCCCACAGCTACTATATGGAACTGGAACCAGCAAAGGGTGGATGCAGCTCAAGTGAGGGCCTCCTCACAGAAGACCACAACACCATATCCAAGTGCTAGCTTTGGTTTCAGAAAGGAGTAGCACTGAAACATTTTGGAGTCTTTGAAGTATCCTCAGCATGCCCCAGGGACCAGACTTAGAAGTGGAGGAATATGGTCAAGATAATGCGTGATTCATCCACTGCTCTGAGTTTTAATGTGGTATGCAGAGGATTATACTAAATTATGATGATTTGCTTCTTATTTTTAAAGCCTGTGAGCATTTGAGTAAAGACAGCCAGAGTTCAAGCAACCGTGGGTGTGCCACACTTGGGAAGCCCATTGGTTTATGGCAATAAACATAAATGGTCTGTGGATATAAAGACTAAGATGGAAATTTGGTCAATGTGATGTGTTGCCATCCCTAATGTGCTTACTGACTGTGAACAGATGTTGGCATGCTGGTTCCAAGATCTGCTTTCTTCCTTTATTCAGCAATGCAAAAGTGCAGACATTTGCATGATATTCCTCTTGTCTAATTAGATGCTTTTGTTTACCACCCTCTGGGCTCCAAGTTTTGATCATTGTGCTCAAAATATAATAATTTATCAATGGTAATAAGTTGGTGTGATGTGGTGATGAGACATGGTTTGGTGTGTCTGTGGTGTACACACATGGAGCGTAGAGGAGCGAAGTAGAAGAGAGCAGGAGCAGATAAGAATCAGAGTTTTGGGTTTGGTTTTGGTTTGTTTTTTTAAGTCTATTAATGACATTGTCATTCTTAATTAAAGCTTAGCTTTAACCAGTGCCTGCCCACAGCAGCTGTGCTACCTCAGAAGCTGGACTGATGACACCGAACTGTGGAACTGTGACTCAGAGAGCAATGTCGATATTCCAGCAAAACTGGCCACATGGGCCCTCGGCTCTGCAGGCGGTGATCCGGGCTCTCAGATCGCCCAAGCCCTGAGTGCTCGTGGCAATGCAAGGTCCTCCTCTCTTGTGCAGAACTCGCAGCTAAAGTAAAAAAAAAAGAAGTATAGTCTTTGCTCCTGACAAAACAAACTGAAGAAGGAAATGCAAATACCTACATTCCCACTCTGCCAACCTGCTTATTTGCATGTCCTTTTCCAACAGATCTGCTCATGCAGCTTGGAAGCTATCAGAAATAATTTGTCCTTCCTGGTTTTGAGGGTTTTTTTTGTTTCTTTTTGTATGGTTCAGTTGTACAACAGGTACTTTGCAGGCACTCAGGAACAATTCTGTCTCAGCCCTCAGTCCAAGCGCTTGTGTATTTCAGAATTAAAGCAGCACGGACCACTGCGCTCAGCAAAAGGTGCTCAGTACAGTGCAGCAGAATGGTACATAGATAAGCTGCTTCTAAATCAATGAAGTAGTACATGAGATGAAGTTCCCTACCCAGCTTCTAATAATCTGTAATGGTAAAACACTGAAACTACATTTTAAAGCAAATAACTTCTCTTTTTTGGTCTTTTTTTAACTAACGTGCGAGTATGACCTACAATAGTGACAACAAAACTTGGGTAACTTACATTTTAGGTTGTTTTGCAGAACTTAGAGAACAATTTACTGCTGAATACATTTGAAAGCAAAAGAGTTAAAAGTTACACAAGTAACTTAAAGCTACAAAAATAGTCTTGATGCCAACAGGTGTGCAAACACCAAGCCTTAATGCTGCTCTCCTTTTTGAATAACTTTCAGAACGTAACCCAGCTCCATCTGAAAGCCTCCCTAGGAGGTTCCCGTTTTGGTTTTTTTTTAAGTTATAAATGTGGTAATTGAGAATACTTTCGTATGTGCTGCAACAGCAAGCTAATTGTTTGTTATGACGTGAGCATTTCTGTCGAGTGTGGTAAACGTCGTTTAACAGGCATGTCAAACCCTTTGGGTAAGATGAACTTGTCTAAGTAAAGATACAGCAGCATTCCCAGGCAATCAGGATCTGGTCACACATCCTCCTCCGGGTGCAGCTGGGTGCTGCTGTCCCGATTGCCATCTTTAACTGCTCTCACCACCCTCCTGCAAGGTTACTCCTCCCTTATCCTGCTTCGGTCCGAAAGAGCAGCGTTAGCTCGAACAGTCCGAGCTGCAGATCATCGCCAGGTCAGGCCATTTGGGCTGAAACGCTGGAGGGAGCAACCAAGCAGGCTCTGCTGGACTCTGGAGGGGGATTAACCTTGGGCAGGGCAGGGCTGGCCAGCGCTGTGGAGAGCTGGGCGGTGTAAAGCCGTCGGCCACCTCGGATATATTCTCTCCCGGCTGCGTGAGCAGACCCTAAGGCCGGGCTTCATCAGCCGTTGCATTCATTTTAGGACACCTAATACCAGATCAAAAGGGCTGGGACTAGACGATGCAACGTGCTGACCTGGCACAAACTCTGCTGATTCAAATTTGTTCTGAAGTTTATAGAAGAGGTAAGTCTGTCCCAGCAGACCTTACCCAGATCAGGTATCATCTGCCGTCCAGCAGCCGGCAAAAGCCAAAGGGCAGCATAAGCAGCTCGGTGTGTGCGTCTGAATTGACACACTGTGGCTGTGCCCACATCTGATTCAGAACAAATTTCACAGCAGGTGATCCACAGCACACAGATCTGGTACTTATGTGCAAGCTGGTTTAAAAAACAGTAATCTGGGTATGCTGACGTTCTCCAGTTATTGAAAACTAAACCAAAGACAATCTACTACCCCCTCTCTAATGGAGACGAATTGCTTTACACAGAACCTATGTAGTTTGGAGACCCTATATACCTGACAGTCCCCTTGTTCATGCAGATCCTTTTTCCCCTGGAGGGGATGAAATCCCTAAACGTTACCTGTAGTGTTCAGATATCAGAAGTTTCCTAGCCTAAAATTTTAAATGAGATGTGTTTTTTTCAAGCCTGTTAGTCTTCACTATTTTTGCTTTAAAAATGTACTTGTCTTTGGATTGATTTGTTTGAGAGCGTGCTGTGCCAGCTGATATTCAAAAGGTTTTCTCAGTAAACACTTGCGGCCAGAGGATTAGAAAACAAATATTTTTAAAGTGAAAAATTGTACTTAGTAAGTTTGAATAAATGGGTTGGATGTGCAACCAGTACATAACTTTAAACACTTGGGGTTTTAATCATGACATTAACAAAAATATGAAATCCACAAGAAGGTGACTAATATGAATTTAATTTCCTGCAGTAGTGGGGAAATAACTGGCAAAGGAAAAATGAGGATTCATACAGAAATGTGCACGGTATAAATTATTTGATCTTGTAAAAAACTTGGATGCCTGGAAAGAAAGTAAAGTGTGCATCATAGATTTGTGGAAATAACAAATAGCTCCTTTACTAAAAAGCAATAATCTGCATAATGAAACATTAATAGATATTTTAAGTTGCAGTCATTGCCTGCATAATGAAAACTGTAAGATGATGATTTTTCTGTCCTCATGCGGTTTATTTTGCTGTTTACACACAGCATTTAATTTCCTTATTCCTGCTCCTCAAATTCTGTTCCCTGTTCTAATTAATTTCTTTCTCATTTCTAGTCTAGACTAACCACCCTTCCCTTTGAAAAAGAGAACATGCCCAGTCCATTTGAAATCTGCTTTTTCTGTTTTATCAGTCACCCTGTCAGCCATGTCTGTGGTATCGGGGTGATGCCCGGCTGTGCGTCGGTAGCGTAACTGCTTTGTAAATTCGGCCGTTTATGTTTTCGTGGGACATTTTGAGATGCAGGCACAAAGATAGAATAGTAGTATTTTCTTCTGGCATTTTGTCAGGCCCAGGGGTGGCAGGACACCGGGCAGTTGAGAGGCCTGGGGGGGCGACGGGAGGGACACCGCAGACCCGGGGGTGTGACAGGACACCGGGCAGTGACAGGCCCGGGGGGTGAGAGGACACCGGGCGTGATGGGCGCGGGGCTG
>NW_009230429.1:0-297 GCF_000690835.1 Fulmarus glacialis
CCCCGGCCGAGGAGCTGCCGGCCGCAACCCTGGACTTCAGCCCGGCGGCCTTGCGCAACCGGCGAGATTTCCACCCACACCCTCCTTGAGACTGCTGTGCGCTGCATTGCAACACCCCCCTCTCCCTTCCCCCCCCGCTTAAACCTGCGTGAATTAACTTGCTTCTCCTAATCGGCGGGAAAAATGCGTATGGCCCCAGGGACCTGCCTGTTGGGAAGGGTGCTGGGAATGACCCTGCAAAAGGGCTGCGTTTGAAATAGAGCATTAATAGAGCACCTCGGCTACTGGCTCTCCCCT
>NW_009230429.1:318-29251 GCF_000690835.1 Fulmarus glacialis
CCCTAATCTGCTTCTTTCAGGGGAGGAGCGCTCTAAAAATAAACATTTTGAATACTGAGTGTAACTGAGAGAAATGCTTGAGCGGGTGCTCCTCGCCAGCCCTGCGCATTAACGTTCTTACAGTGCAAAGGGAGAAACTTGGCACATGGAGAGTTTGCGCTGTACGCTTCAGGAAATTTATGCAAATGAAAACTGACGTATCTTGGTTAACTTTTCCTAAATATGGGCACCGCTGGCTTTCTGTCCCTCCTCCTCCCCGCCCCAAACTCAGTCCTTACCTGCTCTGCTAAGGCTGCCTGGCCTTTCCTGCTCTGAACGAGTTGCTGCCTGTTCAGCACTAATTGTGAGAATTTCGTTGTGTCTCTACTCGCATCCATCTGCGAGCCTGCCCCTGCCTCGGGCTCTTCAGGCAAGGCAGAAGCTGTGCTGCTGCCAGTGCAGTACCCCCTGGGAGAGCACGGAGTCAGCTTCTGCAGGGACCCTGGGGTGAAAGCATGATATTCCATCATCATCATTGTGGCATTTCAGTACACCTGTGGTTGTCAGATTAGAACACATATAAGCAGGCTGCCATGCAGCTGGTAGCTAAAAAAAATTGAGGGGGGAGAGCTGGTAACACCAGACTCTAGACATCTTCATTCAAAACTATGCAGTTTAACTTTAAAACAAATCCATAAAGTTGACTTTGAGGATTACATTGTGCTTAAAAAGGGCTTGCGTAAGTGTTGTACAACTTCCACTCTGGAAAGGCTTCAGGGCACAGAGTACCAGTTTTTCAGGGCAGTAGAATGGAGATTGCCAGACCATGCTGTGCTAAAGTACTAAAATGGCTTCCTTTATTCAAATGTAATATGGATGATCATTTAGAACATTCTGCTAATGCTGCTGGAGTGCCACCCAGCTGTATAATCAATGGTTCTCAGGCTGTATTTGAGGGAAAGCTATAGCGAGCTTAAACAGTGCATTGTCATCAATAATTCAGTTTTTAATCATTTTGCTGCATACAGGCAGTACTACGAGATGTTTTAGGCATATGACTTACATGCATTTTCTTATCATCCTGGAATAAAGTCCATCTTGCTTGATACAAATATTCTGGTGTCAGTAAAAGCTCCAAAGCCTGAAGAAATAATGAGTTGCTTTCCTTGCAGCAGTGCACCATGTCTCTCAAGGATCAGCTCATCCACACTGTCCACAAACAGGAACAGAGTCATGCCCACAATAAGATCAGTGTGGTTGGTGTGGGTGCAGTTGGAATGGCCTGTGCTATCAGCATCCTGATGAAGGTAAGTGTCAAGCTTGGCATGAAGCAGCACGGTTGTGACCACCTGAGGCCTAAAAGAGGGGCAAAAAGTAATCTCTTTTATTGGACTAATTGGGCTAGCACACAAGATGTGTGTCCATTTTGGTTGTCCATTCTTTCTTTGAGCCTGAAACGAAGCAGCAATCTTCAAGCTATTGACAGAGAACAAATAGCTGTAGTTCTTGTAAACCAAGTTTATCCCAGCATCAGACAGAACATGCCGTATGTATCGTTTTGACGTAAGAAGAGCTGCATTTACCTTTGAACGACTTCCAGAATCCTTTCTAAGAATCTGAGAATCCAGAATCCTTTCTAAGAACTGAAGCGTCATTTTTGTCTGAAGCAGAGTGCGTGATGGAATACTTCTTTGCAGTGTGGACTGGAAAAAATGGTCCTAGACGCTCTGAATGACTTGTCATTGCATTATTATATTGAAAATTTTGTGTTTAACATCAGGCTTCTTTTCTTAACTGTAAAATAGGTTGTTTATGAACAGCTAGTAAATTATTCTTCATCACTGTCGTACTAAATTGTACAACTATTCCACACAGAATGTGGATATAAAAAGTACAAAACTAACTCAATAAAGTGGATATCCCAGGAGACTAGTTAAAGTACTTTGCTTGGGAACAAGTGACGTGACACAGATGAGCAAAATTGCTTAAATAAATGACTGCTTTTAAAAGAACTGTAATGTCACAGTTGGGTAGTTTGCTCAAAGGGGCACTAAACTTACTATTTAATCTTGGTCTCTTGTAGGACTTAGCTGATGAGCTTGCCCTTGTTGATGTTGTGGAGGACAAGCTCAGAGGAGAGATGCTAGATCTCCAGCATGGCAGCCTCTTCCTTAGAACACCGAAGATCGTCTCTGGCAAAGGCAAGTAGTTGGCTCTAATATGCTCGTTACTTCCAAATGGAGATAGCCACTTCAGATCTCAAACTGGTCATCCAAGTCTAGCACTTAGCCTGTCATCCTAATTGTTAGGAGGAAAGCTCGCTTCATTTCTGCTCAGCTGACATTCAGTTTCATAGACCTTGTTAAGGAATCCTCTGTTCTAGAGTTCATCACTCAGTATAGAAAGATGAATTTCTTAAGTACTCCTGCACCTTTGAGAATTTTATTTCACAGCCAGTTAGCCCCTGAATGTGTTACTGCTTACTTCTTGGCTATAAATGTCTGACAGCTTTAAGTTTAGTGGCAACCTGATTAGGGCAAATGCTAGCCATCTCATACCTTAGTTAATGTGCAGCTCCAGTGTCCAGAGGTAGTAGGTTACGAGGGCAGAGCCTTCTTCCTCTTCTACACAGCACTTGCACTGGATGCCACCCCGACAGCTACCCTATACCTATCAGTGCCTGAGAAGTATGTGATACCACTGCCCAGTTCTACATGTTACGATTTTGACATGCCCTTAAGGGTGCCACTTGTGGCAATGAACCACAGTCTTAAAACTTAACCTTCTGTAGAAGTCTAGGGTAACAATTACCAGGAGAATTTCAGCACCCTCAAACTTGAGAATTTTGGCTATCAATACTAAAAGGAACTGAGAACTCCTGTTCTGAACCATGTGTAGAATGAGGTCATGTTTGACACAGCCTTTTGTCTGCAGATTACAGTGTGACTGCACACTCCAAGCTGGTCATTGTCACTGCTGGGGCCCGTCAGCAAGAAGGAGAGAGCCGCCTTAATTTGGTCCAGCGCAACGTGAATATCTTCAAATTCATCATTCCCAATGTTGTTAAGTACAGTCCTGACTGCAAGCTGCTTATTGTCTCAAACCCAGGTTTGTCTCGTGTTGCCTTAACAAGAGGATTTGGCTTAGAACAGTGTTTTCTTCAGTAAGGTGGCATTAGTATACTAATATGACCAAGCATAGGCTTTTAGAAAAGGCTTATGCCACATAACCACATAGCAAGAAGCGTCATCTTCCCTTTCCATGCTCAGCAAGCTGGTCGTCTGAGAAATAAACCAAGTTGCCTCCAACTTGGGTCTTCAAGTTGCCTTTTAAGTGATCTTTAGCGTAGGAGACAGTAAGGGGCACTGATAATTGCACGCTTAGCATAAACAGCCTCTCAATTCTGCCTTTAAAACAGTCATTATGTTAGCCCACTGCAGGGCCTGGTGATGGGCATTACTTTATGCTCTATTCCACATAACTGGCATGCAGAGAAAATCCTTACAGATGAATAGAAGATGTCATCCTAGTTATCAAACTGCTTATGAGTGGCACTTTTTATCCTCGCTGTTCTCCTTACAGTGGATATTTTGACCTATGTGGCTTGGAAGATCAGTGGCTTTCCTAAACACCGTGTTATTGGTAGTGGCTGCAATCTGGACTCTGCCCGTTTCCGCCACCTCATGGGAGAAAGACTGGGCATCCATCCTCTGAGCTGCCATGGATGGATTGTTGGAGAGCATGGAGATTCCAGTGGTAAGGGTGAAATATGGCTGGCTGTTACACAGAACTTTTTCTGATAGTTTGTTTGCAAGAAACACCTCCAAAAAGCTACAGCAAAACGTTGCTCAAAAACCTTTGCACTGCAGCACCTTAAGAATGCAAGTCCTGCTCTAAGTCTTCTGCTGCATAGAATAACCCTCTATATAGATCTTACAAATATAGATGATCTATATTTGACCTGAGTTACTCTGCTTGGAAAAGGTCCTACTGTAACCTGAGGAGGCTAAAAATTTCTAGGCTAAGTTGTTCCCATAACTCTCCAAAAAAAACAAACTGAAGAAGCAAGAGGGTAAAGTTCTCTGCAAGGGACTGACAAAGATCTGCACTAGACCTACTGGTAGTCACTCAGTTGTCTTTACTGGCACCTCCTGATTACTTCAAGAACTATATATAGGAATTGAAGTGCAGAGGCAAGCCTAGAGGACAGGAGAAAAAGCAACTCTCTCCTTACTTAACCTGTACTTCAGCAGCTCCAGAGCAGTACTGTCTGCTTCCTGACACTCAGGAGGACTCATTTGGAATAAATTCTTATTTTGAGAAACCTTTGCAAAATACAGAGTTACTGTCATTTTAGTTCATGTTGCCCAAATGTTTTGCTTTAATAAAGGTATATTCAAATGTTGTGACATGTATAAAGAAAGATGTTTATATGCTCCTAGATTCTCAGCCTGCAATTTAGATTGGCCTCATAGGTCATATATTTAAAGTCATATCTAAATCATAGTGGCGTGTGTCACAGATTAATCCAACTGGATCTTATGTTAACTGTTAATTTGAGGAGGACAAAACTAAGTTTTCTAGTGAGATAATTAATCTATGTGCAACTCAGTACCTGTCTGGAGTGGAGTGAATGTTGCTGGCGTCTCCCTGAAGGCTCTTCATCCAGACTTGGGAACTGATGCAGACAAGGAACACTGGAAGGAGGTCCATAAGCAGGTGGTGGAAAGGTAAATACTGATTTAATTGATTTTTTTTTTTTTTTTTTTCCCCAACACAAGAACAAATGATGAAGAACTATAGTACCTCTGAACTGCAGTATCCATATCCTGTTTCATAAATACTATAGTAGCCCAAAACAAATGTCAAGATGCAGGCATAATAGTACTTGAAATAATATTTTAAGGAGTAATGTAGATTTGGCAGAGTTAATTTTTCATGGTTAGTGGACTTGAAATTAGGGAAGTGCATTAACTTCCAACTTTCCAGTATAAATGGGGGGAGTAGTGTAAAATGCAAATAGAATTCTTCACTGCTGAGTTCATTTCAGTCCTGTCAGCAAACCAGTCAAGCTTCTGGTGTCTCCAAGTTTATTAAGGCACCTCCAAAAGCCCTTCTTACAAACTTTAAATATTTCAGTTGATGGTACTTGTTCTTTAATGAGTAACTTTGTCTCTGCAGTGCCTATGAGGTCATCAAACTGAAGGGGTACACATCATGGGCTATTGGCCTTTCTGTGGCAGATCTAGCTGAAACTATTATGAAAAATTTGAGAAGAGTGCACCCAATCTCTACAGTTGTTAAGGTGAGCAGCCCCTTTTTGCTAACTTTTGTCTTACTGAGAACTAAAAACCTTGGGACTTCTGAAGAACAGTGGTAACTTTCTAGTTTAATTTCAACTAAATTTAGTTGAGTTTTCCTGATAGGATATTCTACAAAATATAGACATACACGAATTCTAGCCTAACTGTCCTTACCTCTTTTTCAGGGCATGCATGGAATAAAAGAAGATGTCTTCCTAAGTGTTCCTTGTGTACTGGGCAATACTGGCATCACTGATGTAGTGAAGATGATCCTAAAACCCGAGGAAGAGGACAAATTAAGGAAGAGTGCAGATACACTCTGGGGAATCCAGAAGGAACTACAGTTTTAAGTCTGCCTAAGCAGTTCACTCTTTGCAGTTTAACGGGTTTAGTGGTTTGTCTTACGTTGTACTTTCCAAGTAGGTCAAATCTTTCAACGTATATATCTCAACTAGAACACACAAAAAGCTCAAATCTGAACAAATGAGTTTCCTGAAGATAGCATTAGGAAACTATTCGAGGGTTTTCCCTGTTCAGACACTCATGTTCTTCGCCACAGCTAGATAACCTAGTCAGTCTTGTACAGTGAAGTGGTGTGACAGAAATCCAGCATTCAAAGCAGCACTGCCTAGAATACCCTTTGCCTTTTCCTCATCTTGTTTAATGTTGGCTCAGAACAATATGTAACTAATTATTACACAATGTGAAACCAAAGACTATTTTCTTGCAGTTGAAGGATTGTCAAGCCAATTGACCAACCTTCTCTGCCAGCTGAATAGCTTAAATATTTCACTGTTGGTAGGTCCAAATGTATTTTCCTAACACTGCTTTGGAATTTTTGTGTGTACTCTCTTTTTTTTGAGAACCTTATTTTTGTGTACTGTATCAGCCTAGTTGTAAGTTTGTCTCCTGAGCATGTTGAAAAAATGTTGAGGTTTCTGTATGCAACAAGACAATGATTGTCCAACTGTAGTACCAGCTCCAACACCAAATAAACCACAAACTGTTATTTGTCTCTTTTTTTTTTTCTTTATAAGGCTTTGTCTCCAAAATGCAGCTCCACTTCCACCCATCTAAATCAAGTAATTCTATTTCTTCAGTCACACTAACTCAAACCTCACCTGTGTAATAATGTTATGTGTGCAGCTACTCTGTTGTAGGCTCTAGATATATATGTGGTGAACTTTCTAACAGCTGCAAGGTAGGAATGAAAAAACAGTAACAGAAGTACTTAAATACTCAGAAGTTAAACTTGATTCCCATCTTCATGTAAAGAAATGGGTTCTATTGACGCTATGTTAGGGGAGTGGAGAAACAATGCAACAAAGGAAGCATCTTCCTTACCTGTACACACAAAAATGCACGTAGGAAGAAATCTTTCCACATCAAGTACGTGACATCCATAAAAAGTCAGCTTGCTGCCAAGCACAGAAAAGCATCTCCTCTGGAATAGCAGCCGTGCATAGAAAGCATGACCAAAGTTACTCCTCAAAGTCCATAGTAAGTTAGATAAGGAAGAATTAACCATCTTCTCTGTCAATTAATATTTTAGAACAATATACCTCACTCCAGTGAAGAGGGAAAGACCTTATTCTTAGCTTTTTCTAACATTAGGACACAGCACACTTACGAATGGAAATGGATCACCTGATTAAGTCCAGGGTAAATTTTTAATATGGACTGCAGCTGGTGATACTTCTCAGATCAAAGTATTTCAGAATAAGCTGAAAGTGCTCATGCACAACTTCAGTAACACAGGAAAAGCTGTAGCTACTATACCGCTTTCTCTTACATCTACGTGACCAAAATAGCACCTGGAAAGAGAGCACATAGCAAGTGTTTTATGCAGATGACAGGAAGATGGTATGAAGCCATTTTCAAAGCTTTCAGAAGATCACATGAAGTCTCACCCAGCTTTTTAATATGAACTCCCATCTCTTCAGATCAAATGGTAACATGAAAAGCCTTAAGACAAACGCTCAGTTTTAAGCCACGCTGATTACTGTGCTGAAACCAAGAAACTTTGGTTTTCAAGCTAGCTTTGCTGAGGCAGCCTACAAAAGCAAAGAGAGGAGGACGGCAGCATGCTGCTGAGAGGCGACAAGAGCAGCACCATGAATCCCCACAGCACTCCAAGCTGGGAGATGCTCTGTACAACATACCCTCTTTTGCAGACAGTGCAGTGTTTAACCACCAGACTTGTTGATACGAGCCCTGTCCCACCTAACACAGCCAGAACCCATGCTTCCTGTGGCATTTGGGTGTGTAGCGTTTTCTGCCTGGCAGGTAGTGCAACACCAAATGTAGCAGCCTTTCTTTTTCCTAGCATTTTCTAGTGGAAAAATGCAATATACATCAAGGCTTCTTAAGGCACCATAAGGTATATTCTGCTATGGCCATGATCTAATGGTAGAATAGGGAAGTCAAAATAACAGTTACTAAGCTCATTTGAAGAAAACAATCCTTGGATATCAACAGCTAGGTCAAACAGCAGGGCCTTGAAATTTTGAGTTTCCAGTTTTCATTGGTCATAACAAAGGTTAGTTACACTGAAATGTGAATTTTTCCAGTTTGGGACACTGAAATGTCTTCCAAATCTCAGAAATAAAGTGAAAGTATGGTTAAGTTGACACTACATAAGCCAGGCCTGTTTGTAAAGAAAGCGCATCGTACACAGTTCTGTAGAGGAAGAAAATATGCAACAAGTTTTATTCAGCGTAAGTCCACCAGCACAAAGATTACAGGAGATAGAAAGTGCATTAATAAAAGCTAGTCTTTACCAAAAAGAAAATATATTATTGATTCAAAATATCTTACACTTGAATGATGTAATAACTTATTCTGGGCACCTACTGATTAAGAGAAGTATCAAGAGAATGGCTGCTTCATAAGGAAATCTAACTTCCCAGTTAAACTCTGAGAACTTAGTAGAGATCACTGAGTCCCGCAGTCTTCCTCGCTTTCTGCATTAATGCCCTCAGCTGGAACTGCTTGCGAGACAGAAGACGTACATGCTGCAGAAAGAAAGATAAGAACAGCTGGCTATTGGGAAAGTTTTGATACAATCTTAATTATATTGCAATACAAATTTTCGAAGCTTGACATATTCCATGACCCAAACAGGATGTTAGTTTTTTGGAAACACTAAATGCATTAGTCTACTAAATGGCATTTTCTTGGCTTAAAATGACTTGCAGATGGCTACCAAATGCAATCGCTATAGTGTATTTTTTGTGATTTTAATTATTAACTCTGCACATATTCTTATCAAGGAGAAAAATGGTAATATGTACTCCAAGGTGAAGTCAGACTAATGCACTTCCCGTGGGGCAGAGAACAGTTCTTTTAACAGTAGATAAACAGAACTAGCAAGCTACATAACAAGGAAATAATGTCTCTGCGTACTGCATTGTACACTGGATGTTAAAAGCAAAGCTTAAGTGGTAACTTGGGGAGAACCTCAACTGTTAGAAAAAGGAAGAAGTGGTAACTCTTGTTACCCAGTGGCCCCAGTACAGACTATTAACACTTCTGCACGCTAATCTTTCCAGATCCAATGGCAACATTAATTACTCTGACATACACATTTTGTGTAGTACTATTCCATGTTAAAAAGTATTTTTAAATCTTCTCAAATTAACAACAGATATGTTTTTATTTCATGTGCCATCACCATGCACATAAGTTCAAAATAAAGGAAGGTTATTAGATCAGACATTATGAAAACTTTCAGCATTAAGGACAGCAAAGAAAGAGAACAAACTGTCTAAGAAGGTCTCTGCTAGAGACTTAAAACTAGCTGGCTTTTTTTTTTTCCCTATGACTTTAACACTCCACTGGCTGCCTCAGCAGAGGCATCCATAGACTGCAAGTGAAAAGCTGTCCGAATACTCCAATCACCCTTAGTTTCTCCAGAATTAGGATGCAAGCCCAATGGAAAGCTTATGTTGACACTGTTGCACCCGCCTAATGATAAATGACTTCATATCTACAATGCTTTTAAAATTGGTCTTTTATCTTAATTCTGAAATTCCTCTTCTAAAATGTTTTAGTATATAAGTACTCATATTCTTACAGGATCCTCTTCAGTAAAGAAATCACTAACATTAATAGGCTGAATAAGTGAGTTCAAAGCATTTAAACACATTTAAAATGCACATCTTAAAAACATCCCAAGAACCTTACCTTTAAGAAGACATCTAGATCTATCACTCCACGTCTCAATGCTTCCCCAAGATAGAAGATGGTGTCTTCAATTGCATTTTCCTCTGCATATAAGTTCAGGATCTGCTTGTAAAGCGGTGCCGTAGGAATAATAACTTCATCTATGTCATTATTTTCTGACTGATTTTCCATTTTCTCTAAGGCAGAACTGAGCTCCTCATCCTTCTTCTTGAGAAGTTCAATGTTCTTGTCAACTTCAGCCTAAAAACAATTAAGATGTTTGTTTATTTATTTCTTAGGTCTAAAGAGCTGAATGTCTTCTTGTGATACAACTGTCAAGATGAAAGATTTTTAGACATGCCAGTTGATTCTCTACTTCTCTACTCATCTCTATTATGATTTTTACAAATAAAAGAACTACTGCTCTATAGATTTCAGATTTCTTTCATTTTAAAAAAGTAAAGGCTGTTTTAGATAATGTCAATCCATTACCAACTTACAACTGTAGAGAAGGCATGCTAACAGTCTTAAAGTATTTTGAAGGTGCCACATAAGGAAAAATAACCATTTAAACTAGCTGAAAATAATAAAAGCAAAGCCAAAATAATTCTTTTCTTTATGCTGGCTTTACCCACTAACAAAAACAAAATATGCTGGCTTTACCCACTAACGGTAACTATAATTTAACTGCATCTGTATGAGAAGTACCTCCTTTTGCTACTTTTGAATTTGCCTCCTGATATTTTTGTTGTCCAACAGCTAACACACTGGAAGAGACTGTACACCACTGTGTTTTTCCTCATATCACTCAAAGCCGTACAGACCACCGTACATATTCCACTTTCTGTCCCCACTGCCTTTTTCCAGACTGAAGTCCTAGCTTAGTCATGTCTTATATGGAAGCTGTCCAATACACTGGATCATCCTTCCTGCCTTTGCATCAGACATCTCCAGTTCTATTATGTCCTTTCCAAGACAGGAAAGACTAGAATTACACACTACATTTAAAGTGGGCACATCTTACTCCCGAGCAGTGACACAAGGAGCAGATGGACTAAGCAGAAGATGTCAGGCCTCAATGAAAAACTGCCGGAATTTCTGAGCATACTGAGTAGGAGAGACTCTTGTCTGGGAAAGGAAAAGTCTGCAGGTTATACAAGGAGGCTGTGACTAAAATCAGTGTCTCTGCACTAAGACACTGAAATGTTCTCCAGTGCTGCTGTTACACTTTATTAACCAGAAACCGAGACACAATTATGAAATAACCTCACACCACTGACATCTTTCACAAGGAGGATGGAGAAAAATAACACTGTTCCTCTGCTACTGAACAATGACATTTGTAAGATACGTGCAGGACAAAGCATCTTACGGTCACCGCTACTTCTGACTTGCTTCAGTCTGAACAAATGCACCTCAATTTGGAAAGAGAATATATATTTAAACAGCAATACACCGGACTCTGATATTTCTATCATGCTTAATAATGAATTAATTACATGCTTCTGTTCATTACTGGGAATGCTCAGATACAGAGCAGTGTTTCATCTTAGCTTACCACTTCCTGATCCAGGCGAGTTACCATCTCTTCCAGTTTCTGGTGTCCTTTCTTCAGGTCCTCTTCTGTCCGTTTCAAGGCATTGAGTTCAGCTTGTGCACGATCCATTTCTTCTTTCATCCGCCATCTCAGTTTATCACTGACTGCTGAAATAAGGGAAGCTCGAATGGTATCTTCACTGATAGTTCCATCTCTACTGGGTCCTGCACAAGAAAATTCGCAAGCATAAAATTAACTCTGTTCTGCACTAGCTTCAGTATAAAGCCAATTTGAAAAAAAGTGGCTAACTTGCTGTATGTACTTTAGCAATATGAGACAGTAAACCAAACTATTTTCCACAATAATTTTCAGAAGCAGTGAAGTGAGGTAAAACACATTAAGATGTACACAAGTAAATTTAAGAGTACACATCCATTCATTCACTTTACTATTCCATATCCACAATCTTCCTTTAATGTAAAAATGGGCTGGCCATTTCCCCTGAAGTCTACAAATGTTGTTAGTCTGAGTTTTTAAAAGAAGAATAAATTTCTGGTAAACTCTATAGGAAGTAATGGATACATGTATTCAACCACAATTAATGTAACAGCTGGCTTGAGACAGTGAATTTGTCTATAGATACTCTACCTTGAGGCTTGCCAATTGCTGTGGTGGTTTTTTTTTTTTTTTTTTTAAGATTAATAAAAATGGATGAACACTAAGCTAATAAAAACAATTTCAATGAAAAAGATTTTAACTGCTGCCCTTTTATATTTATGAAGATCTAATAGCAGGGTCTGTTTAAGTGACAAATTGCTGGACAGTATCAAGTGATTAAAAAGCTACAATATGATCTAGTCTTTCCAACTGTTTCACAACTATTGTCATTCAGCCATCCTAGGGCAGGTATGGGAGGGCAGTGCAGCAATCAGCATTAATATAGAACATTTGTTATTGAGGTAATCCTACTTTAACCAGCAACATTTATTAAAAGATTATAAAGCTGAGAGAGAAATGCTAATCAGTCGTATTAGCATATGGTTTATATTCTAGCAGATTACAATCAGATGGCAGTCTTTTAGGTACTTGTTCAGTGTAATACTGGGCCTACCGCTTCCTTTTTTAAAATTCTGCAGAATGGTACTGCAATTGGAGCGCGGTGGGGTGGGGAGCATGGTTTATAAAATTAGGTAATGGCACCCATGAAGAACCTCTAAAAATTCTCTCTGGATAAAATACTTCTTTAATGTTAGTTGAATAAAGAGTATTAGTCAAGCATACAGAGATTCTGTGGAATCAGTTATACAATTTGATTCTAACAAAAGCAAGCATAGCTATTTCAGGTAAGACAAAGCTGATGACATACAGCTTGACTGCAGGTATACTAATTTGCCAGTTTCACTTGGTCCATCGTGCCCAGAAACTCAGGGTAGTGATAGTGAAAGTAGTAGTGAAACAAACTACTAACCAATTTTGTTCTAGTATTATATAACTAGCTTCTGTAAATGATCGATGTTACAGTTAAACAGCAACAGAGGCTGCTGTGTAACTGAGTTACAACAACTGAGGTTACTACCTTTTTTGAATGTTTTGATAGATACAACTTGTAATTTCAGTTTATTAAATCACATTTTGATGCAGCAATACCAGAAAATATAACAGAAGAAAATAAATTCTCTAATATATTTCATTAGTCCCTCTCCCTCTGAAACACTAGAGGCTTTCACATTTAAGCCCGAATATTACTATTGCTTTTGCAAATCAGCCTTTTAATGAGATTATCTAATTTCAAGACTCTGTCACTAACACCTTTTTAAATAGAAAGGTAAATCCTTTATGTCTGTCGCAGGAAGTGTTGTGTATCTGCAAACCAGGAAACGCAGATTGCTCTAGAGAATGTAAAGTGGCTACTGGTTGCAGAATTGTATCCGTATTTATCACAAACAACTTCAACCACTCTTCTGTGAGAAAAACTGGAGTCTCACAGTTTCCCCATGCTTGTGCCTCACGCCTTTTAGATCAGTGAAATTTCAATTGGATTGTGACAACTACTAATAAAGCAAGAATTATAGCCAGTTTTGTGCCCAAACTTTCCAACTTTTATGGATGAAATGTAGAGAGATTTGAAGTAGTGTAACTGGAAAGAAAATTTGCAAAAAGCAATTTTACCAGAGTATCTTTTATCTAGAGACACAGTTATTAAAACCCTGAAGTTGTTACGGCATTACGTACACCATATTTCCCAGTACCCTAGATCTCAAAAAATTCTGAAGTGAAAAAATATTCATCAAGGCTCCCGTGAATCTTACATAGCTAAAGACAAAACCATTAGCGTATCTTTTGGTTTTCCTTCCCAAAGGTTCAGAAAAGTGTCTCAAGTCAGCTGAAATCCAATCAACATCTTCACCTTTCTTAATAACCACAGGCCCTCAGAAGAAGTGAAAGCAAACAAGCAAATCAAACCATATATTAATTTTGCCATTTAAACACAGTAGTTCAAAGATTGGTATTTTTAGAGTAAATTACACCAAGATAAACAGTGATAAATAGATCTTTGAATACGTTATTGATAGTACTCAATAACTAAACTACTATTAGCCAGAAATAAGATTACAATAATTTTACTACAGGGTGGGCTGTTTAGTGAAATTTCAGCATTACAGTGTTCTTGGGGTACGTTGGATATCTTCCCGGTAATCAGCAACAATCCAGAACACAGTTTAAAAATCTAAACTCTGCCTTTAGAAACAAGCATCTGAATGGAAAAATTAACAATTTTCTGTTAGGGTCTCATCATAATTTAAAAAAAGAAAAAAATTCTATTTGGAGTGTCTGTTGGTATTGTTATACTAACAAATGCAAACTGTTGTTGACAAGACTGCACACCTCAGAATCCTTAAAACATCCAGAGGATTTTTTGGACTTCTGCTGCTAACAGAACAAGACTGCATAAATTCATCTCTCTTCCCTACGCCTTTTAGTCTATTCCTGTCCACAAAATGTACACCAAGCCATATCTGGAAAAATAAATCTATGCAAACAAGGTGAAAGAAACTACGGGAAGATGCACACCATGCTTATTAATCCACCAAATTCTTCTAAAATTAAGAGAACACCACATTTTGACAATTACTAATGTGAGCACTTTACTTACATATGAATTGCACCAGAATATGTGTAATTTTTTAAAAATAAGCTATTTATTATTGGAAAAAAAAGAGATTGAATTATTAATCAACTGGTGCAAAGACACTCTTATGAAAATATAAATGTCCCAACACTTGATCTGATTTAAAGTTCTGGCTTAAGCAATTCACCCTGTTGCCAGTCAACAAGATAATTTTCAATATTTGATTAACTATCTATTAGAATCGGCAACAGAAGCTGGCAAATGGCACCATACACACAAACCCAGGAATTCATCATTGCTGCTTCTTATGAAAAGGAGAAAGGAACAGTACTTTCTACACTGAGAAGTAAAACTTAAACCAAGTCAGTCAAACTATCTGGGACAAAGAGTTTATTCACTGTTTAGGACTTCCTGTTTAAGGCAGACAATTGTAAATATACATGTTCCAAATCAAAACAAAAAGGACCGATTTCACTTCAAGAATAGCATTAGCATGATTTCAGTTACTGTTTACTTTACATAATGAATTATTCTCTAACACAAAGTCAGAGCCAGCCATCAATTCTACTTTTTTTTTTTCCCCTAATACCCCTCACTCTGGGAGATTTTATACAAGGCTCACTTTAACAGTAAAGTAGGACAGAGGAAAAAAAAAAAATCACAATATACTTAACACAATGAAAGTTCATATAGACGTGCGAACAGATAGAAAAAGAGATCTTTGAACACATAAAGGATCATTTTAATACAGCTCTATTAGATTTTATGTATCTTCTTAAAGAGCATGAACCCTTAGCATTTTCTGTCACTTCCATAATTAGCCCAGCTTGGGGAAGACTTTATGGCACATAGCCGTTAAATCCACAGAGCACTGAAACCCTTAACCTTTACCAGCCAGAGTCTGGTTTCAGAAGTGACCTTACTGAATCACCAAACTAGTAACTGCATCAGAAAGGTAATTAATGGCAGATGATTGAAACAGAAAGAAAAAGCCTGAAGGACCATCTGAAAAACCAGCTATTATTAAAAACTTAAGCTACTCTGAATGAGTATTTTCATTCAATTCAAACTACGCTCACTATAGAAAACACCCCACCAGCACTCACACAAAAGTCTAAAGTTGTAGGACGTGATATGTTCCTAAATAAACTATCACAATAAACCATAGCTAAACAACCTGTATAGGAAATAAACATTTGCAGTTGAAAGAAATAAAACAATACTGTACTGTAAAAAAACCAAACAGCACTGTAAAAACAGTGGAAGATTAAAAAGACATGTTTGCGCTTCATTTGGCACAAGACATAAACCATGTATAACAGGTGTATGACTTTTACCTAGCTGCATCAAATGAATCAGTCTAATGTTAAATTGCCACTACAAAATCTGGCATTACAACATGGTATCAGATGATCTAACTCAGGACTTGAAGAGCCTTCTGTGATATTTGGCAGATATTCCACCTCTATTTATCTGCACCGGGGATGAAAAGGAGGGAAAGAAATGAAATAGGACATATCTATATTTTAAATTAACTCTCTACTACATAAAAGCAAAACTGAATCTGTTTGAGAAAGATGACGCAGAAAGCCAATGTCCCCTAGGAAGGTTCTTATCACCTCCCTACAGGAGAGCCAGTGGAGACCATCAATTCCCAAGGACCCAACCCAGGCGCCAACACTGAGTACTGTTTGAGCTACTTAAGTGGGACAGCGTCTTTCTTGCAGTGTGCATGCTAGACACACATCACCTCAGAGTGGAGATGACCACTGAAATGGCCAACAACTTTCAGAAAAGACTTTTCTAATTCAGAAGGTTGAAAGAACGTGGACACAAAGGATGGGATCAGGCACAAGAAGAATACAACATACAATTCATTGTTGTTTCCAAATCCTGTAATAACAGATCAACTCCTCAAATATTTTAAGAGTAAAGTAAAAGCATCTATCTTCCTTTGCCAAGCTGTGAACTTGATTTGTCCCCATTTGTATGAATGAAAATTTCAAAATACACACAGTTCTGGAGGGAAGTGTGTGTATAAGTAACTGGGAGTTCGCACATTACATGAAGAACCTATGGATGCACTTTTAAATTATGGTGCAAGAGACTACAAATGATTGATACTCTGAACAAGGTCACAAAAGAGTCTACATCCTTACCATATAACTACTCCAAAAGGACTGTCATCCAGTTGGAAAGTTACTGCACCAACTTCCTACTTAACTAGATGACCTTTCTCACTGGTTCCCAATCTGTTACACATACACTAAAAGTGAGGTGCAGAGCTGAAATCAAGCTAGTGTATTTTGCCAGCACAGGGCCACGGAGCAGCAGACTGGGAAAAGATACACGTTAATACCTTAGATCTTGCTGCTGACGGGAAGAAAGAAGTAAGTAACAAGTAGGAACCACTAAGAAGCAACAGTGAAGACGCTGGAGAGGAAACTCAGTAAAAATGAAGCTCATTCCAAACGCACTGGAAACCTCTGTTTTAGATAGCTACGACTTTTGGAGTAAAGAAAGTATAAATAAAGAGTAAATAAAGTGAGTCCAGTAGATGATTAAATGAGGACAAAAGCATTTCTATAAACCATGACCACAAACAAAGCAATGCAGACAATCATAAGTCACCTACAGTTAAAGGGTGAGAAAAAAACTTAAGGTAGTTACACGTAGTGTTCTTCAGAATATTCATAGAGCACACACAGTGCATTGCACAAATCCAGGAATTTATCAAGTTTCTGACTGAATAAAATATAATTTTTCCATTTTCTTTCTTTACATATCAGTTACAGAGGGAAGCTTCACTTAGGAGAAATCCTTTCAAAGCTACTCACCAACAGTAGTCACAGGAGGCTGAGAAGGGTAGTACTGAACACTAGTGGTTGCTGGGAATGGAACACCACCCGGATAAGAATAGTTTGGGTAGCTGCTTCGACAAAGAAAGATATACTAATGTTATGTAACTATTTGTAAAGTATCATCCATGTATATTACCTTTATGTCACCATGTTAAACATTTGTTTACATAATAAAATGTTTAAATTGCAGGCCAAGTTACACTTTTTCTCTTTTCCTGTTCACATTAACATCTTTCACAAGTTACATTTCTGGCATGATTAAGAAGATACCATTTTATCTGAAACCCTATCTAGTAATTGCCTGGTCTCAAGCATTTGGATCATTCCAAATTCTCTTCAACCTCTTAATCTTGCCATGCAGGTTCTAACTTGCCATATGAAAACCCAAAAGTATCCAAAAGAAATTATTCTAGCTACAAACTCACAAACAGCAATTTCAATTTAATAATTTCTAATATGAGAATGGTTAACAAGATAACTATTTATGTAAACCTAAAAATGTTGTGCAAAATACGGTTGCAAGACGAAACTCCTTCAGAAATTCTCAGTCCTGTTCTGAAGGATGAAGGAAAGCAGAAGTATTCATTTATTCATTGAAACACTTGCAAGATGACACATAATGTGACAGTCTACAATGCCTTTCTAAAATACATTTACCATCAACTGAAACAAGGACTCAAATTAGTCAGTACTAGACTGACAAACACCTGCATGTAGCAGAGTATTAACCACGACTATCAGTAAACAAAATGGTCCAAGAAAACATGGAAAATATAAAATAAGCATATTCTGTGCCTCTCCAGGCAATTACAAATTTAATAGTTCTTAAAATCTTTCTATTCATTCGTAAATTTTATTATTTTAAAAATAGTTCTTCTATTATTCATTTTTGTACAAACATTAAGAGCGCTTAAAATAAACGTATTTAGGAGGAAAAAACTTGCCATGAGAACTTATCAAAATTGCCATTTTTCACTTCTTAAAACATAACACCCCACCTTCCTAATGCTTACAGGGTTAATTTTTTTTTTTTTTTTAATCAAAATGTGATATACTATAGCAACTCCTCAGATGCTCCTAAGACAAAATCAGGACATAGAATATTAATAATAAGAAGAATTAATTATTATGTGAAAAAATGTAGGTACACACTAGGAGGCAGCAATCAGCATCTTACTATTTGCTAAGACAGAACTGCAAGTCTTCTGGAAAAGCTTTATTCCAAACTATTATTATAATATACTTGAAGAAAAAGTCTTGTTTTATATTAATAGAAAGCTTTTAAAATCAGATTGTGCCCTTCAAATTTTCTTAGAGTGCTCTGAATTAAGTCCACATTTATGCTGGAGTCAAGGTTTGTATTAATCCAGCAATTGTTTTGTTCAATGTTTTGAGTTGCTAATTACCCCAAACAATACTAACAATGCTAATAAAAAAACCCAATTTGTAGGGATAAATTTCCTTCTGTATCATGTAAACATATCAACCTTATAAAAACTAATCCAATATACGAGTGAAGCAAGGTAACACCTGGGAGCTAGGTAGTAATTTTCAAAATATATTTATCACTCAAGTATATTGTATTTGAAGCAAGCAACACTAAGAAAGCTAAACCTTTCTCACACTTTCCTTTGGATATTGACAAGAATTCAGTCCTCGCTTTTGGAAAAAACCGCTAATGCTAATATGACAATTATACAACAAATATACCATACGAAAATACAACTAAGACCAGATACTATTCAGTGAAACTGTTACGTAAATGCTGATGGTTTAAAGGGGTTCTTACCTCGGGTTTGGAGTGCTTCCTGCTGGATAGGTAGATATTCCACCTGGAATGCCAGGCACGTAGGAAGCTAAATAAAACAATGATTTTGTATATTTTTACTTTTCAGAAGTTTAATATATAGTAAGATCACACTAGTGAGATCTACTTATGCTGCAGTTAGATGCTTTTCAAAATATTATCGAACAATGAATACAGTATAACACAATGAAACAACAAGTGAGAGAAGTCATTCTATTGCCAAAAAACCCTCAATAATGTGTACCCTGCATCCTCTAACACCATCACTTCTCCCAAAACTCCCAGATGTTTCCCATGCTGCTCTTGTGCAGCTCGGCAGAGATACCTGCAGATGTTTGTTGGGAGCTAGCTCTGGGCCAACTGACCAAGGCAGCTGCTTCCCCTCAAAACACGTAAAGGACTAAGCTGCAGTAGACCTTCCCTCCATGTATTGACCAGTTGGAATTTCCTTTCTGTATTCAAGCACATTTTCACAAAACACATGCAAATTTTGCACTTCTGAAGATTCTACCTCTACCTATCGACTTTGGTTAAAATATTTTCAAGAGTATTTTGTTTGGAGGGAGCGTATGAGAACTGTAATTGAAGTCAATTACACATTCCTTAGAACAACTGGCTAGAACACTTTCACTGCATATTTTTTTTTTTCTTAATCACGACTTTAAACTAACCACTGCATGGATGAAAATGGGTATTGCTTTAAAAATCCACAATGAGTAGTTATACTGAGTAAAATGTGGATACATAAGAAAAAGTACCTGCAGCTAGGGAACTCAAAAAAATGGCATGTTATTAAAGATGACACACCTGAAGAGCTATCTCCATTTTTTGTATATAACAGCTGAAAAAAGAAAAGAACCTTTCCAATGTAGCCACTGTTCTCTACTCACTAAATAATGAGTATCATTTAAGTACGTTCAGAGTAGCTAGACTTCACAACAGTTGATTAGCTGTTTAACAATCCAGTCATGTTCTTATCCAGTAATTTCTACCATTTAGAAGTTATACTTTAAAAATTTTTTATCAGCACATATAAATGTCTAAGGCTTTAACAGTCCTAGCAATTTTAAGTTTCTTCTTGGAAATCTGACAATTCTATTATAAAAATTATGGCTTGAACATATTTATTCCACATTTCTAGTAATTTTAGGAATATTACATCAAATGGCTTTTTTTTTTTAAAGAGCCGAGCTATTTTCATCCTTGAATGCTTTCAAATAATTCAATTTTTTAAAGAGGGCTTCATTTCTTCTTAAACAGTGTATCTAGAACTTTAAAAACCCCCAAACCTAAATGCCTGTAAAATAAGGAAAAACTGACTACAGTAGTAAAATTAAGTAGCTATTAACAATGTGAAAATCCTGAAACATTTCCACTAAAATTACTTCAGCTACGCTAGCACTGAGTGACTAGAAGAGTAATCAAGCGTGTTTCAATTGATGGTCCTTCCTTAAAGCACAATACAGGTCACAGTCTCTACTAAAACTATACTTGTACTGACACCCACTGTTCTTGGAAAATCAGAACAGTAGAATCATCTAGTGCTCTTACAGGTAGGGTAGCACCGGACAAGCTAAAAAGTCCCAAACACTTACCTTTAGCCAGCTATCTCTAATGGTCCCATTTACGTTTGCTACCCCTTTTCTCATGTGTTAAGAACCTAAGACCTTGTTAAAAATGGTTTCCGTAAATTGTAATGAATAGTACTTCAGCTTTTCTG
Source organism: Fulmarus glacialis (assembly GCF_000690835.1). NCBI lineage: Eukaryota > Metazoa > Chordata > Aves > Procellariiformes > Procellariidae > Fulmarus > Fulmarus glacialis. The sequence goes on from NW_009230429.1 coordinate 20,820, forward strand.
ATGTAACACTATGATCTGATGAAAGCTGTATCCCAATAGAAAACAGACACAGCCTTAAAAATACAGCAAAAATATATGACCCCAAATACAGCTATTCTACCATTAAATTAATGTAGAACTGTTATAATATCCTTAAACAATCTGCAGCTAACTTGCTCCCCCTCCCCTCCTGCCGCAGTCTTTGGCTTGAGGAGGTCTACTCGACTGTGGGTTTTTTTCCCACCCAATGCAGAGTCTCCTTTTGGAAGAATTTCTAGGATTTTCTGTTTCCTACTTCCCCTTTTTCCCCCACCCACCTATCCCCAGTCTTTAAAATAACATGCCTCCAGAAGTTTAAATAAATAAAAGACTTTAAAAAGTCTTGAGAATTTTTGCAAGAAAATAAGAATGAGTTCTAAGTCAGAGTACCAAATCAACACAGAAGAATGAAAAAATCACAAGGCAGGCTTTTTTCATATTCAGACAGCAATTATTAAAAAATTAAAAAAAAAAAACAAAAAAAACCAGAAGTGTTGGCATAGAAAACACAAGCAGTATGCTTTCACTTATGAAATCAATGGTTGCAGGACACTTAACAGATGGACTTGTATTACCAGAATTAAAAAAATTAAGATACAAAGACAGTTATCTGAATAATCTCTTTTTAAAGTTATCTCTGAATGTTGACAGGTTACTGGTTGTTTTGAGGGGCTTGGGGGGTGCATGTGTTTTGTTTTTCTTCTTTTTAAATACAAACTTGATTTTTCCCTCCCTTCCAAAAGTCGAAAAAACATGCACATTCTTCCAACGTAGTTCAAAAAGGTCAAGTACAGCACAGGTGAATTCATTAGCCAGCAACATAGAAAGTCATTCTAGAGTAGAATACATCATTTGTTGACAAACTGTGCAGAGTAACATTACGCTTTGGAATATTAATATGAGTACTTGTAGAAATTAGTAGCCATGAGCACTTACTAGTTGGTGGGCCTGTTGCCTGGTATGGTGGGTAGCTTGATGAAGCGGTAGGCCGAGAAAAGACTGGAGGTTCCTCACCAAACACAACAATCATGACCTGAATCAGTTCTAGCAAGTCTGACTGGGGCTGTGAGGGTAAGCAAATCACAAGTTCTTGATTTCATTAACAGGCAGTTTAACTGACTATAATAACAAAACAGTACCAATCCATCAGCTCTCAAAAGCCATCCTTTTATTTGTGGGTTTTTTAATATTTATAGAGATATATCTATGTGCATATTTAACTTCCTTTATGGATTTCTTTACAGATTCCAAACCGAGCCAGCTGGTGTTCAAAATGGTATACCAAAATACAGCTGCAGTAGTGTTTACACTCGGAATAAACTGGTAATACACGGTTCCATATCAACTGCAAGGCAATAAATGACTGAAGATGACTGTGCAATGATGGATTATAATAATTTTTTAAAACTTAAATCCATTCTCCAACATGAAAAAAGTACAGATCACTAAGTTTTCAGACATTTCAATTTCATACAGCATATAGTGTTTGCTCAGGTTTGGAATGGCTCAAGAGAAAAAATATTCTAACCCACTAACGAGTGGCACAAACCTCCTTTAAATATAGCTAAACTAGGCTTCTTAGTTTATAACTACATTTAATATAGGCATGATTTCATTTCGCCAAAATAAGGACAAGCATCATGAATGCAGCACTAGATTAAATATCTATTTCCAAATTTTCTTAGCTCTATAATCCACTTACTATTTTTACCAACGTCTCAAACTGAATGAACTCTGTATCACCTGTGTCTTAGATGATCCTCTTGCTCGTGCAAGACCTACATCCTGATCTGGGCAGTCATTTTCCGCTATTACCATGCAAGTGCTGAACTACTGCCCATGCTTAATAAATTTATTCCTGTTAATCACTTTTTACATTACAGAACTATGCATCTCGTACCATTCTTCTGACCTTGTCAGCACAGTTTATCTCCTTTACAAGTCCATGCTTTGGTCAAAACTTCTATGAGGCCTGCACTGCTCAATGCCTGTATTTATTGGCAAAGCAAATATATCCACACACTCAAAGCTCTAGCAATGTCTACATAAAGAAGTCCAAGTGCTCATACAAGTCCATTTTAGTCACAGGGATTAATTTCAGCCCAGAGACGTTTCACAGAATTTATAATTTCCCTTCCGTACATATTCTTATCTCACAGATCTTCACATCAGTGTCCTGCCAGGGAAGGACGCCTATGCTGCACTGTTTAATCAGGCAAACTGTAATTAAAGATGCAATTAACCAGGCAACAGAATGCAACATCCTGAACTTTAAGACATTACAAATAATAAGCAGTTGTTTTCATTAAAAAATGGTTTAAGATCTCAAACAAAGAATATTATGGTTTTTGTTAAAAATCATACAACTATCTAAAGGAATTCAGAACTGAGCAATCTGAGGATTTCAAGTTCCCTATACTTACATATTTCCACTCATGCAGATAAGGAAGGTATATCTTTCCATTCGCATCAACGTGCCTCCCAGTTTTTATTGTCATAGAGCTAGTGGGTTTAACAAAACAAATTGGGGGGTTGAAAGGGTAGGTGTCCAGCAGCCACAAGCAAATTGGGATATTGTATGTGTTACCTAGAAGAGATATTTGAAAGATTTTAAAAGTTACGCCAACGCTTTAACTGTCCTCTTGTATGCAGATTTATAAAAAACTCCTAAACCCAGTAAATTCAACTGCACAGAGTCAGAAGCCGAAGCCGAAATCTACTAATAACATTCAACAAAGAGCTCACAGTATGGCTATGAACTGAACATTTTTCAGAACAATTTAACTTTGATTTACAATTATCATTTACCACTAATACATTATCTCGTTTGTTCTACAATGCAACATTACTAGACCCTAATCTGAATTATTGTTAGTTGCTGCAATAAATGGTTTGCAATCCTCATTCAATTGAGAGGCTTGAAAAATGTGCAGTACTGAAAGAAAAGAGATGTTACAGAGCTGTACAAGACTGAAGAAGCAATGCTCAACATTAAAATTTTATTCCAGATCAGAAATAGGGAACGATTTCTTTAAAACATTATACTTTGGACAAGTAAAGGATTTCAAGAAAATAGTGATCAAAGAAGTAGTGAAGTTGAACCAGGACAAATCTAAATAGTTTTTCATGTAGGAAAATAATGGTGGTGATGATAATAACAGTAAATGCATACCTCTGTAAGGCACAGGAATGGTTCCACTAAGGCTCATCAACTCCCTAGATGAACCATCATTAAAAACTGAAAGGGAACAAACAGTGTTTTTAGAACAAACATATTTGCTACATTAATCTCTGTTCAGGTTAGACCCCATCTATTTATTACCATAAGTTTTCAGATGTTACACATATATAAAGTCAGCTTGAAAGGTTCTGCTCTTGCACATTTATGGACTAGCAAATGATTGTCTACAGTCAAGTAACTTGTTATGAATAACATATTTCTGAGAAATGAATGACTAATTATCGTCAAACTACCTTCACTGCAAATAAAACTGTTTCCTCATTCAGAGACCAAGTAAAACATGTTGGAACCATACAAACTGCAAACTATACAAATTGCTGCAAAGATAATCTGAACTCAATTTAAAAAACAACTGTCATTTTAGGATTACAAAGAATTCTTTACGCTTTCTCCAAACTAACAGGTCAGCAAGAATACTGAAAATTACAGGGCCATAGGCATTTTTTACATAATCAGTAAAGGTAATTTAACCAAACAATAATATACTGAAGAGGAAGAAATGCATAGCACTTGACTCACTGCCACATCTTAGTCTGAGTTCACAAACTGCACAGGAACCCTGACCTCAATTTACTGAGTCGCTGTATTTAGTTTTCCCATCCTTTCAATCCAATGGATTATTCTTGCCTGAATAAATCAACTTCTGCTAATAAAGCTTTTATTTTCCTAATTTCACCTGAAAGTTTCTAGTCATACTTCAAATGTAGCTTATTGCGTACAATTCTTTTGGTGCTAATGTTCTGCAAAGGCAGATAAAACATGTTGGGACTTAAATGGGTGTATATATTTCATTATTAATATAAACTTGAAAATTATCTCAACAGCAATGTAATAATTTTCTTGTTGCCCGTTTCACCGCTCCAAATAATATCAATTATCTGTAAGTAGTTCTGTGCTCAGCCTTTCCGAGGCAGCTTAGAAAGAATTAGGTAACACAAATTGGCTTCTAGCTACAGCTCAAAGCTATCTGGAATTCTGATCACTATTGTTATGCAAACTTGCTATTCCCACCACAGCACTTTCACTATTGTTTTTGATTCTCCAGTCACCAGATGAATTTTTATTTCTGTGACAGCTGCTGGCTTGCAGCTATTCAAGTTAAAACTAATTTATCTTTTACCTGTCCATGTCCCTTCTTAATACTTCTCAATCCAGATTTAGAATTTAGAAAGCAGAAGACTATAAGTCTCTGACGATGTATTAGTAATATAAATTAGCTCACAGAGGAATCCCACAGCTGACAGTTAAAAAAAGGTGATCAGAAGGAGGATGACCTCAGCAGCTGTGCTAGCTCACTGTACCTTGTGAAACCATGCCCTCAGCCTCTGGAGCTGACCCTAGATATCATCTTCATTTAACGCACTCAAATTTAGTCAGAGCCTTTAAAATAGCTAACAGTGGTTGTCATTGTTAATTTACATTACAAAACCCCTCACACCAATTTTCTATATACTTGACTGTTTTCTTCACACTCTTAAGGACTGCCACAATTAATTTTAATGAAGTATTTCTTCATTGAGTTACAGTTCTTTCTAAATAGAACTCTAAAAGTATCTTTATATGACAGCAAACCTGTATTTGTAAGATACCAGCAATCTCAGGACACCAACTGATATGACATCACTGAGCAATTAAACAAAAGTTAAGCTGTGAAAAATGCAACACTTCTTTGGCAGGTTAGATAGGCTCAGTAATACAGAAAGTTATTTTAGAAAATAACTGTCTGTGTTTCTAAGGAAGTATTGATGTCAAAGATCGAGAAACTCAAATTATGTTTTCTAGTTTTCATGTCCTTTTTCCCCACAAGAATTACCAAATATATCTAAACCATCAACAATTCAAAACCAAAAATTTTCTCATGCACAGACTAACCATATGAATCCATGACAGGTTTGAGGTCCTTGTACTGAGTAATAACACTGGTCGTCTCCTGTACAGTTAGGTCTCTATACTTATACTGGAAAAGAAAAGAGAAAGAATGACTTTAGAGACTAAATTTTCAGTGTAATTTAATTTGGTTTTATTTTACCCAACAGACTGCATTTATGAGAGTTTACATTGATATATGGACATTCTTCTCCACTCTTATTTTGAAATAAGAATTTATTTCTCCATATTACTTAACTGAACACTGCCTATATAACTTACCAAACTTTAACAAGGTGTTGAGATGCTTGTAGTCTTAAATAAGGGTCCACACATCAAATGATTCGGGGAAAGCTACTGCATTTTCATTCACGTTCTACCATAACCAACAGTATCTAAGATACATAGGTGGGCCTTAAAAACGCATCTCCGAACAAATACAGTGACGTTTTGAACATTCCTGATACATGGCTATCTAGGATCTGAACTTCACAGATATCTTTCATAGCACTTTTCAAAGCATCACAGTATTTATCAATCATTGATCAGTATTTTCATGGAAAGCAGACATTGCAAGGCACGATATTATTAGTAGTAATACTGGCTTCACCCCCTTCTTTTCCTCAGGAGCAGGGAGTAACTCGCAGCACAGAAGATCTGTAAAACACAGACGCACTACTAGAATTTAACAGTCTCAGAACTATAATCCACAGACAACAAAAGAGATGCTCCTGGGCAACAGAGAGCTAGTTCACCACATGGCGCAGCTCTTTAACCTTGTAGCCATTCCTCCTGATAACTACCATTAAAAAGAAAGCTAACAATGTCCCTTGATAATGTTTTCATTGTAATAAAATAAAAAAAAAAATTTTACCATCTTCAGATGTCTTAAGAACATAGACAGCATCCTTTCATTCAACCATGGTAGGAAGACAAAGGGCCCAACACAATGAAAAGTCCGATACTTTTTTTAAAAAATAAATTTATTTACAAATAAATTTAGACATTATCCAAGAGCAAAGTGTGGTGCCACAGCTAAAGGTCACCTTTGCTCCAACAAACACTCATGAGTTGTGAAGCTTAGAAACGAATTCTTCTTCCTATTATCTACAGAGACTGACAAGGATGCTAGTTCTGGGCATGATAACTCCTATTTAATGAGCAGAGATGAACGCACCATGCCACTTCCCACAATGCCACCTCAGTGTACAAAAAGCACCTGCGCTTTGGGGGATGCCGTGACTTATCTTCCTGAAACGACCAAGGGCAAAACCATACAGTCAGTCTGCAAAACACTGGTCTGTGGGAAAGAAAAGCAAGCCCTCCAGTTGGGATGCCTGCCTGTGCAGGGAGGCACCAGCATAGAGCTCAATGAGCCGGAGGGTCAGAGCAGCCCCCGACGCTGCTTCGATGGGAGGGCTGCAGCAAAGCACCTCAGCCTCCTCTGGAAAGCGGGTGCAGGATTGGGAGTGTGCAGGAGGGGTCTGACAGAGGAGAGACAACTTTGCTAGCATGCGGGTACATTCCTCCCTCCTTCCCCAATACCCAGCGGAAGCGAGGAAGAGAGAACAGGCATTGCTAGAACATGGGACATGGAGGTCTGTGAAATTTCGGCTAGGCCAGCCAGAGACTGGCAGTACATACCCACATCACTGAATGCGTCGCTACAGCACGAATAAAAGCACGTCACCAGCTGTTTTAAAAAGTAAGAGGGGGTCTTTTTGAAGGAACGTTCCTTCTGGCACAGGATATAGACTCAAGAAGATTGGCATAATCGCTATTAAAAAAAGAATTGGCTTCCACTAACAGAAGCTCCTAAGAAGCACAAGGATTCAGAGTCAGGGTTTAACTCCATTTTTGGCACAAGTCTCAAGTCAGTTTAGTTAAGGAATAGATAAAACAACACTGCCTGCTCAGCAGACATACTGGGAGTCTGGTACATGGTGGTTGATAGGGTTGATAAAACCTAGATGTGGCTATGTGGGGGGCTTTTAAAAGTTAGTCCAACACCTGAAAATTTAAAAAATATTTTCATATGTCTCGTAAAACTAAGAAAAAGAGTATTGCTGCAAATAGTTTTTCCAATGAGTGATGAATAATTACTTACTAGAGATAAGCGTGTAAGATTCCAGCTACTGCCACAAGCAAAATTAAGTGCTACATCAGCTATTAATTTCAGTACTTAGATCCAGATAACTACAGAAAACCTAAGTTCTGTATATTAAAATGACACATGAAGAAGTTTTTCCTAATGAGAATGATGGTTTTTCTAAATTTTTTTATTATTTAAATCATAAAGTAGACTATTCTATGCTTATTTCTCTTTTCCATTCTAAGGAGTACTAGAATATTACAATCTTTTCCTGTGTTCATATAGTAAGTAGTTGAGCATTTCCAAGAAATGTCAAAATCTCTTTGGCAAATATAAGATCCTAGTGATTTCTACAAAGGTAACTAAAACTGATTAATTTAGACTCTTAATTTCTAACCTTTTTTTCTCCTCCTCCATTCTCAGATGGCAAATGCATCCTCCTCATTTTACATATCAGGAAACAGATCACAGAGAGATGAAGCTTTTCAAGATCAGACAGCTGGTAAATACCTGAAGTTAAATTAAGTGCTTATATTCACCCAAACTAGGGCTTAAGTCTTTTGTTATCTCATACACTGAACTATTCAATATGGGAAATATCACTAAGCTTCCCTCTACAGAACAGAAAGTGAACTATTTGTGAAAAATAAAGTAGTGAAACAGTAACTTCATTTTTCATCAGCGAGTAAGTACATTGCACTTTGAACTTACCTACAGAAAGTCAGATGGCATTGGGGGTATAAAATGACTGAGTGTGGGGCAAAGAGGACATGGGACTACCTTAAATTCCATTTCTTCTGCGGCATGGCAATAATTCATTTAGGGAAGATAGATGTATACAAATACATACATGATCTCAATTGCTGACACCGAGTTCAGCACTCATTTTCAACCTGACAAAAAAATTTGCTTATGGTTCCATGAAAGTGAAAGACCCTTTAATACGGTTTCTTCAGCTTTGATCAGATCCTTGCCTATCGTATTTCACTTTAAAATTGTGCAAATATGATGACTAAATGTTGTTAAAAAAATCCCCCCAAACAAAACCATAATTGCTCCTAAGTATTCAGCCTTAGGGGTTTTCACTTCAAGCTGCTGGACAAAGCCCAGTCTCCACCTGAAGAGTGGCACAACTACACAATCTGTATGATTCGGTGATGAATGATTTACCTTCGAAAAGAGCTTTCTGTTTACTTAAACGAGGGTGATACCCCC
>NW_009230430.1:0-2804 GCF_000690835.1 Fulmarus glacialis
GGGGGAAGGGTCTCGCCGGCAGAAGCTTTGCAGAGCGGGGCTGGTGTTATCCATTTAGTGTGACATATGGAAATCTCTCGGCGGACCCACAATTAAAGGAGCCGGCCCTCCGTCCTTTATTCCCCGCTAACTTTTGTGTTAAATGTTAACAACCTGGCGCTATCCATTCTGGCTCTATTACCAAGTGAATGTTGGCTCCAAGGCTGCCTTCCTTTCTGCCTATTCTGGGGCTGCCTCCCACGCAGATTTATGTATTTTTGATATTAAATTCTTTCTATCATTAAGCCTGCTCTCTTGTTGACTTTCATTGACCCCTGCCCTTGTCCCCATACTTTTCCATATTTAATACAGGAACATTTTTGCCGGTGCCCTCCTCTCTTTGTTACCTCCCGGTTGACTGCCGTCCCTAATGGCATGTGCTGTTTGCTCTGTTGTTGAACTTGGAAGGGTCACATAGTCTTGTGCTGTGATATCCTCCGCATTTCCAGCCCTGCGATTCTGGGGAGGTGCCTTGTGGAACAAGCCTTTTTTTCCCCTAGCTACCGGCTTCCTAATGACTTAAGCAAACACCTTTGCTAATGATCCCCCAGGCTCCCTAATCCCCTCGGGGTTTTGTTTAGCTGAACTCCTAGTGCTCTGCCTGTCCCACTGGTAGCGTGGCCTCTCTGACCTGAGACATCGCAGCTCTTCTCCTTGGAGCGGACTGCCTTGTCCAGCTCCGCCTGGGCCAAAGGCCAGGATCATGGGAGCATTGCATGCCACCAGCTGCTTGAGGTGACACCGAGTTACAAAGAAGAACCGCCAAAGGAAACTTCGGCTCACACAGGCAAATGAATGTGTTCATTTATCTCCTCTGACTCCGCGGTTCGCGGCGTGCCTCGGCCCTACAGCTTGGCTGGGGGAGCGGGTAAATGTCCTTCCCAAGAAAGATTGGCTCACTTCTCCTAGGCCGGTCTGTTCAGTATCATTATGTGACCGGTTTTCAGAATTGAAGTTGCCTGGTGTTTTGATTCTTCCCTGCCTGTGCAGTTGTGCCCTGGAGGTCCCTTCAAAATGGATGCTAATTGTTGGGGCTGCACACTGCTGCCTGCTAAAATGCCCCAGAGCTCCCAGGCCCTGCTCCTCAATGGCTTAATTGACAAGGACTTGTCTGTATTTAGGAGCAGCTGGTCCAAAGCATTGGCACATCAGTGCAATCTTAACACAGCATCCCTAGCCTGGAGGAGTATGAGGGTAAACGTGGTTAAAATGAAGGAAGATTTATAGTCGGCCCCCTTGGGTAATGCGACAGAAGACAGCTACCAAGATTTTCCCTAGTAGGGGTTTCATTCATCAGCTTCCCAGCCTTGGTAACGTGTCTAGGAGCCACTTTCCAGCTATTATTAATAATAGGAGGTGGCCATTTAGCACAATTAGGCAGGTGACAATATTCCACAATAACGCGTGGCCCTAAACGAGACGGGGAGCCGCTAACAAACAGATCCGTGGCCGAGCACCGCCGGGGCTCTGCGCCGCAGCCACGTCCCGAGTGGGTCCGGGATGGTCCAGGGGGCAGTGAGGACTCATCTACCTCCGAAGCCCCCAGCCCGCAGCTCAATGCGTTGCCAGCTGAATCCTGGCAGGCACCGGTTTACCCTCCTCCTACGAGGAGGGCTGGGAAAGAGCTTCTCCCACCGAACTGCCTCCTCCAAACCCTGGATGCAATCCTCTGAAGACACGTATCGGGTTAAAAATTCATCTTCCGTTGCCTCTCCGAATTTTAAATTAAGGCTGTCTTCCATTTCGGATGCACAGCTGAAATACATGTATTTTTTCACACTCTCTTTAAACGCTTCTTCTCGTGAGCTTCCCGTTTATACGATTTAAACTTAACTTGATTTCTAAACGGGAACGGCTGGGTTTATTTTCTGCACAGGGTTATTCAGCGTTTTACAAAGAAGGTTTATGGCGCGGCTTAAAACTAAGGGTTTTTTTGTTGTTGTTGTTTTGCAATGTGTGGGAAATACTTTTATGTTCACACAGTTCGCCCCATGAATAGGGATAATAGGTTCGGGATCCTCATTGAAATTTGAAGTTTTTAAACAGAAATTCCCTAACTTTTGCTCGTTTTCTCAACTTTTTTCGTAGGAACAATGCCAACATTGAAGCCCTCGGTTGGAGTCTGCACAGTTGGAGATCTTTGGTGCCATTTTAGACATCTTTGGATTTCATCAATCAAACTGACTGCAATTTTCCATAAAAACCCTGAATTTGGGTCAGAAAGTGGGCAAAGCAGATAAAGATCGTTCGAGCTGTCTTATAAGATGATAAATAGATATCCTTTCAGTCCAACAATGCAAGAAGTGCAGTTTTGTAATTCACTTCCATTGGTTTTGAATGCAGTGAGTCGAAACAATTTATACATGTTTTCCCATGGTTAGAAGATGTCTTTACATACTTGTCAATAGTAACTTGACCTTTTTCCCCACTGAGCTACGAAGAGGTGCTTTTTTTTTTTCTTCCAGAGTACAGAAAAGGGTTGTTTTGGGTTGGCTTTTTTTCCTCCCCTCCTCCCTCTCTTTCTTTTAGCGACTAAATCAATAGGTTATTTCTTCTTATCCCGAGGTTTAAGCAGGTGGTAGGTGGTTCACCCCAGCCCACCGCTCTGCCGAGGAGGTATTTTGCTCCGTTCTGCGATGAGCGAGTGGCCCGAGCGAGGTTTTGGCCAGACCTGTTGGATTTGCCCAGTGTATTCTTGAACTTGGAGAATGGTCTTGCATAAAGGGGCGAGAAGCCCTAAAAGTCTCGGGCGGAGACCTTAGTGG
>NW_009230430.1:3160-3545 GCF_000690835.1 Fulmarus glacialis
CCCGTTTCCCGCTGGCTCCTGCCCATCGCTACGAAGTGAAGTGAAGGACCCTTCTGGGAAGAGGTCGGGCGAGAAGGATATATATTGGGAGGCTTGCCCCCGGGGTTTGCCCCCGGGGGGGGGCCCACCGGGTCCCCACGCTCTGCCGGCGCCCAGCCCGCCCTGTCCCCCGGGGCAGATTGCCGCAAACCGGCCCCGGTCCCGGGCAAAGGAAGGTGGTGGAGGGAGGAGGACCGGAGATAAGGCATTAGCTTTTGCCTTTCCTCCCCTCGCCTTGAACACGACAGCCCTGCTAAGTGCTGAACACTCCCCGCTAATGGATAATGACCTGCGGTGTGCAGCTGCCTCCTACGCCTCAGATAAAGGCTGCTTTTAATACTAATTG
>NW_009230430.1:3789-4062 GCF_000690835.1 Fulmarus glacialis
TTTAAAGCAGCTCGTGGCCACTCGTGGTTTCGCCCGGGCCCCGTGGGTGTGAAGCAGAGCAATTCACGCCGTGCAAATTTCGAGGCTGCAAACAGTTCCCCTCCCTGAGGCGGATCTTGGGTGAAATTCCACCTGCACGAGATAAAAAACGTCTTTTTTCTTTATTTTTTTTTCTCAAGCGAAGACATGTTTGTTGTCCGCCCTCCTTCTAGCTCTCCTGCAGAGCCGGAGGGAGGGAGGGAACGATGCTCCGCAGCCGTGCCCGGAGTCGCA
>NW_009230431.1:0-301 GCF_000690835.1 Fulmarus glacialis
CATGAGCCCCCACGTCCCTGCCAAGGCGCCGGGGAGTTTCAGGCGGGGAGGAAGGCGTTCACTGAAACTCTGGGCCACTCCTTCCCTCCCCGAGACGCAATCTCGTCCGACACGCTCCCCGCGCAGGGACCTGCAGTGCAAGTTTCCCGGTCACCTGCCCTCCCCGCTCTGCTCCCTCCCGCGATGCCGGCGGTAGGGCCGCGCTTGCCCACCGCTTCGGCACAGGAGCTGGCGGCTGTTGCCTCCTTGGGCACACCATGTTGGGGAACCCCACGTCCCGGCTGTGCCCGGCCAGGCAGGG
>NW_009230431.1:335-570 GCF_000690835.1 Fulmarus glacialis
GCCAGCCCAACTCCCACACAGGGCAAAGGGGGCTGACCTGTGCGATGGTTCCTCGTCTCCTTGCCGGACACAAGTTTTCCACAGAACAAGGAAATTTAGGGGGTTTCCAAATCCCTCTGCACTGCCTGCCCTTACAGACAATGCTGGGATGCGTCAGGAGGAAAACAATCCCGGATTTACCCAAGTTACAGCCAGGATGTGCTGCCAGGCTGTCTCCAAAGCGGGATTTTGGGTC
>NW_009230432.1:0-11869 GCF_000690835.1 Fulmarus glacialis
AAAAAAAAGTCATTTCATCCCTAACAATAAAAGGCCAATTGACTTCTCAATTTTCTAGTGGGCAGGAGAAGAAATCAGGCACACGGCAGGGAGAAACTCAATTCTCCAAAGCTTTCCCCTTCAGGATTTCCAGACCCGCAGTCTCAAGGGTGCTGTGTCCCCTACCGCTCACTCAATTCCAGCCGGGTATTATTTTCTCAGCTCTGAAGGAAGCAAGAATTCATTCTGCATTATTGATGACTCGGCGCTCAGCCGCCACGAGGGCCTTTGGTTCAGTGCTTCCCGCTGGCTGTCACTCATCTGCTCCAAGAGCTGCCATTATGCCGCTTTCCTCTCTCCCCGAACATCTCCCTTTCACAAAGTGTCAGAAGAAAGCAATGGAAGCAAAAACTGGGGGACGCGGCGCAATGATGAACCTCGCCCCTGTTAAGGCATCGGCCACGCGAACTTGCAGGTTAAAGGGAGCAGAGGGACACGCACGGCTGTGAGGGAGGGAGCCGTGGAAAGGCTCGGGTTCGGCTGCCATGGGGCAGGCAGTCAATCCGGATTTCAATTGATCCTTCTTGCCAGCAATTAAACACAACGCTGAGCCCCAGGTCATGACACAAGCAGTTTGAAGCAGACTGGGTTTTCTGGATTCTTCCGAAAGAACGTATCTGATCCCAGGAACGGCAAACCCTGAATGAGCACCTGTCAGAGGGGCAGGAGGACAGACTTTCCTCACAGGGCTGGATTCATCTCTTCCTTGTTCTGTTCTTTGCCTCTTGCCCTTATTTTTTCTTGGTTTTTTTCTTTTTTTTGCTGTCCTCCTCCTCCACCCTAAACAATTATTTCATTTTCTTTTGGAAGTCTTGGTACTGAACAAGTGCAGATCCACACGCACCTACAGACACGGAGGCTGCACTGTCGTAATTAAGCCTCAGTGTGTTTCAAGTAGGAACGCTGGATGCCAGAGGTATTAATTAATGAACAAGCACCACAGATCTGGTAATTACCAACTAGAATTTGCATCCATAGCCACTGACGATGCAAAATATATGCAGAAATACAGAAATCAGTTCACAGAAATCAGTTCTGTCCATCAACGTGAAGTTGAGTTGCAATGTAGTTGAAGTCCAGTCCCTAAGATTTCACAGATGACCCTTAACCTATTCATTTTCCCCACCGGCTAGCACCTGCCTACTTGCTGGATCAGTGCTTTGATCCAGGGGTGTAGCTGTTTACAAAGAAGTATGCCACTTGCCTTGGTTCTGAGAAAAATAAAACTAATAGTTGTCAACAACTTTGAAGAACATGTTCACAACTAAAAAACAACTGTAATAATACACTTGGTCTATTCAAAAGGAATTGAGAGAAATCTCAAGTTGATTTTTATGATACAGGTCTAGCCTGACGAGTGGTTTCTTCTATGTTTTTTTATGTAGTCCTAGGAAATTTTGGGAGGAAAACCTTTTAAAAAGCTATAGACGTGTAGTATTCAGGCAGAGTGTTAGATCTGAAGTTTCAAAGTACCAAAGCAAGGAAGTTAAAATTTGTATTCAGGTTCATATTTTTCTCCCTCCTAGAACTAGAGGGTTTGAATCAGCGGCTCTCCTCCACTTGTAATTATGTCTTCTATAATTATGTCTTTATTAGTGTGAGTATATTTGTATCAGCTAAAACTGTCTCTGTATTATTTACAATCATGAATGTAGAGTAGGAACAACAGTAGAAGCTCTCCTAGTTGCCCAATTTGTGGACGTTTTATATAATCGATTTCTAAATATTTGGCAATGACTATTCACTAAAGCCTGACTTGTAATACTGCAAGAAAACGACTTCTAAGAATTCTATAATTATGTCTTTATTAGTGTGAGTATATTTGTATCAGCTAAAACTGTCTCTGTATTATTTACAATCATGAATGTAGAGTAGGAACAACAGTAGAAGCTCTCCTAGTTGCCCAATTTGTGGACGTTTTATATAATCGATTTCTAAATATTTGGCAATGACTATTCACTAAAGCCTGGTATATTTTTGCTTCCCCACCCTCAATGCACTCTTTGCATCCTCTGTGCAATACCTGAACAGCTTGTGATTAACCTTTGAACTACTCTGTCCAAACTTCTTACATTATCAGTTTTAACTGTGCCCTCAAACTTGTATAAAACGGGGAGAGGCAGGGGTTATTTGAACTGTTCACTGAAAGACAGCAATTTAAAGAAACTTTACAGTGAAATTCTATCTTACTCCAACAGTTTCAGTGATTGTGAAAAAACACCTAAAAAAAAAGTTAAGCAATTTCACACAGTGGAAAACAGCCCAGGGCACAAGAAAACTAAAACCAAACAGTTTGCCGTCAGTGCTGTAGACTGTGTTCAGTAAAAACAAAAGATCAAACAAGTTCTGTAATCATTATATAAAGCACATTTGCTATGGCATGTGAAGAAAACATACTTCCTTCCTAATACTAATTAACATTAGAGAGTTGTGGGCTGAATTGCAGGATAAAAATAGCTGTTTAAACTAATCACTCAGCAAGATGTAAATGTTACATATAAAGTATACCTAACGGGTTGGAATATTTATCCCAGAAGTAAAGAAAGCTTTCACTACTCATGAATTATAAAAGTTTCTCTTCCTGCCTCACTGCAACAATATATGGACTCTTTGCAAGTATGTGACCATTTTTCATAGATTGTCTACAGTTTTCCTTATTTGTAAGTATTAAAATGTTTTTGAAGCAAAGTTGTGGGCAGCAAAGGGAAGTGTGAGCAGACAACATAATACCAAATTGTTTTATGAACAGCACAAAGATATTCTAATGGAGTAAGCCACACTATCAGCCAATAGGTTTGAGGGTTGCAGACAATGCAGAAAAAAAGCCCACAACCAATAGCAGTATCATCAGCTTCACCTGAACAGCACTTATATATCCCTTCAAAGCGCGTTACTAATGCACACAAATCACCCAGCTCCACATAACAGGGGATGGCATTCTCAGATCTACCTTTTTTTTTTCTGAGATTATTTCTCCTTCCATATATGCTCCATCCTTCCACAAATAAATGCAGACATTTTTTTTCCTTCTTGTCACCCCTAGCTATTCCTTCCTCTTTCCCCATCCTATGGTTTCCCCATTGTCACCACTAAATGACTCCTCATGGGTAGAAGCCAGCACTGAACGGAAGGCATTCACAGCTGTCACGATACCAACCAGCCCACCAGAGTCTCAAAAATATTCCTGAGCATAAACTGTATTAAAAAGTTCAAGATGCCAAATGTTATTGAAATAACATTTCAGTAGTTTCCTAGGAACAACATTTCAGAAGTTTCCTAGTAATTCCCCCTGGCAAGAACTCAAGGTAGGATAACAACTGCAGAAAAGGTGTTGAGATGTGCAGTGCTTAAGCATGGCATTTGAATAGCTAACACTTTCCTGTCTATTTAAAGGGTGCCATATTTCCATCCTCCAAGATTTTTAACCACCTGTCGAGCTCTGTGTCTAATACAGATATCAATGAGATATATTCTTGAGTAATGACAGTGTTCTCAGGACTCAGCTGAAACTCACAAGCAGAGCACATGAAGACATCTCCATGATCACTGCCCCTCTCATCACACGTTTGGCTGCTTTGGGCTGGATTCAAGAGCCCTTATTTACCCAGCAGAAAATTCACTGCAACAAGATACACTTGACACTGGTTACATCCAGCCTGTATGAACCAAGCTATTAAGAAGGCAAGACTGTCCAATGGGTGCTAGGCTAATGAAAAAGAAAATGGGGTTTTTCCTTCATTAGCCAGGGAAAAAAACCCACCCCTCTAAGCAACTTCTATAATCCCAAACTCAAGCTACCTGGCACTCCGATCTCCTGCTCTAAGTGTTACAGGAGTACAATTTCAGTCTGTAAAGATAAAATAAAAGAAAACAGTCCTTAGGAGACAGAGAGTGTAACCCAGGACAGCACATTCTCATGTCCTCTTCCAGGATTCTGTCAGCTGATGCTTTAGACCAAGGGAGCAGATGAGCAGGAGCTCTGATGGCAAATCTTCAGGAGCAGAGACTTAACATGATAGAAAGGGAAAACTGTTCAACAGCACTGTTTTAAGATTACTCTAAACTGACAAGATAATTCAAACAATCTGGCCATGTAAACTGAGTCACAAGGCTCCTAGGCCAGCCAACAAAAAACCCCCCAAAACCAAAATGAAACAGAAAAAAAAAAAACCACTGACATTTAAAAAGCAATTAGTCATAACTAGTCCAAAACCTTCCCTATGACAGACTCACTCCACTGAAAATGGAATTGTTCAAAGCAACAAAAACACCACTTCTGCTCTGTCTTAAAACATGATTCATACCTCTAAGTGCTTTGTTTCCCTCTTGTAGTATGTAATGTTTGGACTTCTTAAAAGGGTCATATTGAATTAAAGGGTTCACCTTGAAACTACACAGTGGAACAAAAAGCTGTGTGCCAAACGGCACTCCAGAGGGGACCAGCTTGCAAGAATGCAATTCTCCCCTGTTCAGTAAGAAGAAGAACAAGCGTCGTGACAACCTTTAAATGCTCAGGTCCAAAACACAGATCTCCTCCCAGGTCCCTTTCAGCTTGCAGCAGAGCATCCAAAATGTGCAGCCTGCATTACGAGCACCAGGCAGGAGGTCCCACAGGGAAGCACTGGGGGAGCTGTGTATCTAACCACAGACATACTGGAAGGATCAGCTATCAGATACTGGTTATATGGCTGTCACAGCTCATTGGATTTCTTTGTCTTTATCCACTGTAAGCATTTAAAAGACAGCGCTGTGTTCCTGTGTCTGAAAGTATTCGGTAAAGCTCATATATCCGTTGGCTTCTAAGGGGGAGGGAGTAGGAAACAAACTCAAAAACCTGACTTAAAATAGCATTAAATAGTAGCTTTCTTCAGAGAAGTTGAGAACAGTTTGTGGAGAGAGTGACAGTGTGCTAACATCTTAGAAGGATTTAGTTTACACATGTGACCTGTTTGGTGCATTGTCTCAGCCATGTAGTGCATGGGGAGCTGGAAGCATAACAACAGATAAAAAGATACGGCTTGCACTGCTAAAAAATGTTAGCCATTTCAGCCTCTCCTGTACAGCTATGAATAGCTCATTTGAATTGCAGAGGGAAGATTTTTCCAGCAAAAGGAATCTGATCCAGAAAGTTCCTCTGAGGAGGAATTTTTTCCAAACTATAATGCAGAGCATCACTTATGAAAAGAGTCCCTCAATAAACATTTTGCAGACCAAAACACTTAGCTCTCTTCTAGGGATTGAGATGAATCTAGCGATCCTCAACACTGATTTCTGAGACCGATGCCAGGCAGGCCTCCTGCAGCTTCACACCTCACAGCAGGGACGCACAGGATTTCTGAGCATTTTCTGTATTTTACAGAATAAACGAGAAGCAGCATTTCAATACGGAAGCAGCCTGACTCAAAGGGGTCCTGGCCATCTATTCTGTGATGCAAACAGATATGCAGGGTGATTACTTCTGGGCTTTCCTCTGCGTGTGTGCTTGTGTAAAATGTGTAGCTGCTTTAATGCGCGTCTTCCTTCCCCAAGGTTCATCATGTTGACGATAAATATGGAGACTTTGAAAGGCTCATCATGGTCCATAAAAGAACAAGTAGCGCAGTAAGATTTTTATCAACAGAGTCTGCTTCTAATGTCATCTTTTCCACGTGCTCCAGCACTGAGCATCCCGTGTTCTCCTGGGATCAACCAAGACAACACCGCAGCACCTCCCCGCGGGAGGTACTAGGCTGCCCGCAGCGATGGCCCCATACTCCCCAGGGAGCTTTTCCAGAGCCGTCTGTTCAGACCACAGCAAAGCATCTACACAGTGTGAAACGGCAAACGAGTTCTCACTTGGGAAACTGCGAGGGGAGGTCTCAGGTTCTGCCTTTACTTGTAACAAAAAATAAGGGTGGTGTTATTATTTGCTTTTCCACAGTAGCTAAGTCGTCCACAGCGCAAGCAGCAGTACAAACGTAGAGCAGAGCCCTTGCCCGTAGGAGTTTACAATCCAAGAAGAAAACAAGGGATAGCAGCACAGCCGGGGAAAACCAGGGCACAGAAACAAGTGCAGGCAAAGCTGGTCAGCCTGCCAGGCACCACTCACAGAGTGCCAGCGGCCCGACCATTCACAGGGTTATTCAAGAGAAAAAGAGAGCAATTTTCAACATAGTAAGATGGGAAGGTTTAAGGAAAGAAGAGAAGACAGATTTGTAGGCTTTTGAAGGAAATCCTCCTTAGTCCAGCTAGTCCTCACTCCACAACTATTTCTCCATTTCTGTCCTTCCACCTTATTTTGCCCTTAATCTCACTGTGCATTCTTCCTCTCAAGCTCAAAGAGCAAACCCACAAGGGAGCCAGATGTGCTGAACGTATGGATATAAAGAGGCAATCTGCATAACAACAAGAACCACGTGAAATAATCTCGTTTTTCCCATCTTGCATCTATTTTTTTCCAGTAGGAAAAAAAATATAGATCTAGTTCACTGTTTGTTCTTTTCAAAGCAGTTTCATTTTTTTTTAATTCTTTCCTCCACCTTTCAGGGTTTGGATATTATATATGTCTATATAAATACTTTCCATCCACATACATGTATGCATTACTGTTTTGCAGTTATATTGCAAAGTTCCTTTCTCTCCAAATGATATCATCAGAAGTGAAAGACAAGTGCCCACCATAGTCAAGCAAAGAACCTATTGTTCAAATTGTAATTACATAAATAGAGTCCCGTTAGTCGCCCAGTGAGCCCAGTGTAAGCCCAAAAAACTCAGTAGCAAAATTCCTTTGGTAGCAGCAACAGTTCACTTCTAGAAGTTTTTAGGAGAGAGAATCATGAAGGCAAGAAAAAGGAAATTCTGGGTCTGTTAACTGTTGTTAAAAAAAAAAAAAGAAAAGAAAAAGAAAAGATTATTCTCTTTTGATCTATGGTGGTAGAAGCCCATAGGAGATCCTGAATACGGAGATAGGGCTCTCAGTCAGGATATTTGGATACACAAATACGAATACTATCTTAACCTAGACCACACGTGCCTCTTAAGACCTCATATTTTCTCCCATTATATATTGAACGTGGTTCACCAGCTTCCTACACTCGAAGAGCTGAAACTGGGAGCAAAGGGAATCTCCACAGGGAAGAGTTTCACCCAGGGGATGCCATCGTCCCAGCCACATTGACAGTGAAGAGAAGAAAGTGGTTCAAGAGGCAGAACAAGTATTACAGCTTAAGTTCAGGTGCTCCAGGTGGTCTCTGGAAGACCTTCTCTCTGCCAATTACGGAGACTGGACTTTGCAAGTACCTTCCAACCATCACCATAGACTGTTAAGCGCTGAGCACCTATAAAAATCTGGCCTCATCTGTGGGTGTTGAAGACCTACAAACGTAGCCAAAGAAAATCTGGTCTGCTGGATCTGACCCAAAGACAATTGAATCAAGCTTTGGATCGGGCTTTAAAAATTTTTGTTATAAGATGTAAGAAACTGGACCTTCCTCTTGTGCTATGCATCGTGCAAAGGTACCCTGAGAGACAGCCAGCACTGGAAGGAGCCATCGGGCTAAGGAGGGATGGAGAGGGGCAAGGGAGTTATGGTCACAGCATAATGGTTGCAGGGCTATGGACAGGAGATAGTATTTATTTAAAAAGCAGTTAAACATTAGAATTTAGTGCCTCTGATCATTTTGCTGTTACCAAGATGCTGCTTCTACCTCCAGCCTACTTTATTCTGTTCGTTGTTCAGAACAGACCACCACTGAAGTTGTCATTTTAAAATATTTTCCACTGTGATTAAACAGCTGCTGCAGTCAAGTAGTTCTATCATCTACCAAAGTTTGTAAATCACAGTATTTTAAAAAGATGCGAGAAGCAAATAATCTGGTATATAATAGTTATTTGATTTTTTACATATGTGTAGAGAAAATAAGCACATTAGATCTCTAGCCTTTAATTAAAAAATAGTTGGGGGGAGGGAGTAATATCTTAATAAGTAACATCTGACCAAAAACTATTTAGTAAATCATACCCTGAGTGTGGCCAAAAACTGTAAGATTTACTGCAAGTAAATCATTATTGCTATCTGAGTCTGAATAGCTTCCATCTGATTTCTATACACACTCCATGGAAGCACAGCCTTGAACTTCAAAGGACATGCAGGATGCTACTAATTTCTGTATCTGACAGTGTGATGCAATGTTTGGATCTGTATCTCTGCACTTCAAAGTGTGGCACTCTCTAGATAAGGTCTCCGTTTATTTTGACATGGATTCGCAGAGGTGAACAAGAAAGCAGCACCCAAACAGGCAGTAACACACACTCCCCCAAACAGAAACAAAAAAAAAAAACCCAAAATCTGCTCTGTTTTCTTCTCTCTAAATTCAGTAATGCCCTGGAGAACAAGGATTACAGAAGAAGAGAACAAGTCATGGTTGTGGTACTTCAAGTAATCTCCAGTGTCCAAAATGCAGTGTCAACATATGGTACTCAAATGCAGATTTAGAACATCTTTGAAGTAATATTGAATCTGACTAACGGGTAAAATGTAGACCCAGCTGACTTCCCCCCCCGCCCCCCCCCCCATACTGAGGTTGTCAAAATTTCAAGTAGGGCAGCTAGGTATTAACGCATCTGTATTCTGTGAATTACGCAGAAGTTTATCTAAAAATTACCACCAAGATGAATTCTGATAGTCCGCTTTACTTTTTGCCAACCTAGCAATGCCAGGATCCTACAGTATAATGATATAAAAGCTTTTGCCCTAATGACCCTATAATGACACTTAAAAATTCGTATTGTATATGTGTACAATTTCTATCACATTATAGACCCACAGAAAACGCTAAATGCTGGGATACGATCACAACTGCAATACAAATCTTATTCATTCCATCAAAATACATTAAAAAGTTTTCTGCAACTATAGCTCCTAGAACTGTTCTCACTTCCCTTGTATAAAACATCAAAGTATTTTTCAATACAAACAGCTGCTGACCAGGAGCATATATACAACTGTTATAATTATTTATTTATAATTAATGAAGTACTGATCATGTTCAGCAAAAACATTTGGGAGGAAAAAAAAGGTGTCTTAAAAATCTGACAGAACAGAGATATTGAGGGGCAAAAGTGTAAAAATCTTCACGATGAAAATCCAGGAGGAAATTACTGGCATTTTGAAGCATTGTGTAATGCAGGTTCACATAGCTGCACCTAAAATTACATTATATAAGATACCACTGTCACTAAGGTTTCTAATTGCAGAGTAATTATCAAGTATCCCATACCCTAGGTATACACTGTCCTTATAATTAAGTTTGCATAATATGCCACTACATTAAAAGGACTGCCTTTGTATTTAATTATCTTTGATTTTTTAATTTTTTTTTTAAAAGGAAAAAGAGAAAAAAAAAAATTATCAAAGCTAACAGGACTCAGAAGATTTGTATAATAAGTATCATATGCAGATTTTTACTTCCCAATTCAGCTGGAGACCGACGTAGTATTTTGAAGTTTGATTAAGGCAGTTCAGCCTCTCAAAAGTTCCTGTTTCAACATTAAAAGTAAGTTGTGTGGTACTGTTCTATTAATTCTTTATTTTTTTAAAAAAGGAATAGCAAGTTTCATTTGCTTAATTAAAAGACCAAAAATCAAATACTGTTCAAAGAAAGAATTCAAAATTAGTATGCCACTTCTTACTCATTATGATTAGTTATCATTTGCTCAGTGCAATATTTACACATATTGCCAAATCCCTTGCAGTCCTTCCTTAGGCGAAAAAGGTCAGTGGGAGTTTTGACTAAGTCCTTCAGGATTTGGGCCATATTGAATTAGAAACCTATATAATTCCAAACATTTTCTCTATTATACAGAATTCTTGCATACTTAAGCAACTTTGTATTTAGCATGAATCTCAGAGCTTAAATGCAACTCGCATCTGGATCGTAGATTGTGCTTTACATTATACAATCTGCAGTTACTGGAAATATTTGTATCCTTTACTGAGAAAGAATGATTCATTTCATAGAAATTTTCATCTGCTATTAATCTTCCCGGATATAGTTAGTGTTCTGATATTTTCAGATATTGTTTTATGGAGGGATTTAAAGTAGCTCTCCCTTGGCAGCCTGCAAGATTACCCAGTGATTATAAGCAACTCAATACTGTATGACAGCATTTCCATGCAAGGGACTTACAATCATGTTTCATTAATTCGGCTTGAATGAAGCCTCATTTCAGGCCTTGAGGAGCTTAAGATTTATGTGAAATTAATAACATAACAGATGTCTTCACAATTTGGTTCCTCTGAAAAAAACTGATTACTTTGAAAACTTCAATGCTTTAAAATGCAGACTGAGGGAGTTTTTACTCTAGGGTAAAGAGTTATTCGTTTATATCAACCGTATCTCAGAACTAAGTGGAATTTAAATGTCAGATTTATATTAAATAGTCATATTCACCATTATTACATGTAATAAACAAAAGCCTATTACTTTCATTAATAAGCAGTGTTGGACATTTAAACTAAAGCTTAGAGAGATAGAGTCAGCACCTTTGCTAAGCAGTAGAAATAAGTGAGACACAAGGGAGGTAAAAGAAGAATATCCAGGAAGCCCTGGGTTTGTTATCTTCGTTTCTGATAATTTAATCATCTTTTCCTCATAGGAAAACAAAATGCATCTGTGCTCACACAAAACTCCCCACTTTATAAGAGTTGAAGCTGTCTCTTGTGGATGCACATGCCTAAGGCCAAATGCCTTCTTTCTTTCACAGGACACTTTAAACACCGGCTTTTCTTTTTTTTTTTTTTCTTTTTTCATTTTTTCAAAAATTCAATTCTTTTATCTAGGCTTCAGCCACACTAGGTGCCTTGCAAGCTGAATTTTAACGCATGCATGAACAAGGCGTTTATCTTTAAGGAAACTGTCTATGCGATTACTTCTCCAAGTCCAAAAAAAATAATTGAAATAAAAATTATCTCTTAGCTTTGCTTTTTGATCCGATATGCTGAAGGGCACGGGGAACAATGCATTTTTGATTCACACACTCAAGTACAGCTGATAGGATAGTCACCGCGATGGTTCGATATGCAAATGTGTTACATTAAGGGTTGAAAAATCGACACAGTGCAGGATATTACAGCTAAGACACTATCAGCAAAATCATAACAATTAGCTGTTTGATTGCCGCAGACACGGTTCATGCACCAGCCTCACATTTATAATGAGGTATCCCCCAATCCCTTTCTTGTCTCGCCCCACCCTCAGCACCATCTCCACATTGATACGATGCTTCGCCAAGAGGTAAGGGCTCCGAGATAAAGACAAAATATCAAAAGCATTAGTATAAATTACAATTGTACATTATTAGCTATTTAATTACATGAGATATCAGAGTAGAGCTTGCTGATTTCATGCTTATGTTAAAAGTTACCATGGCAGTATTCCTCCCCTGCGAGACGGCATCAGGAATTATTGTTAGCACATGCTAAAACAGACAAAGCAATGTATTCTCGCCACATTCTCTCCCTGTCTCTCTCTAAGTTTAATACCAAGGAATTCCTTAGGCATCTAAAAAAAAGCACATGTCTGGCACGGGGCTGTGAACCAGGAGATCTGAATTTGGAGATAAAGTCGGCATCCTAGGCCTAAGGCGGGCGGCTGCTGTGCTGACTGCGGAGGTGACTTGTTCTGCTCTCCATGAGGGACACCCGGTTTCCCGTGCACCAGCACCCCCCTCCTCGCCCACACCCCCCCGAGGGATGGCATTAGCTGTGCCTCCAAAACCAGCTGCTTATCAGCTCCTCTGGAGGGAGGAAGAAGCAGTGGGTGGCAGAAGGTTGCAAAGGGGGGTGGAGGGG